>NC_056744.1:480364643-480577143 GCF_019279795.1 Protopterus annectens
CCTGAGAGTGTATGCATCTCTCTAGTATTTTGGAGAGTGGAGAGAGAATAGCTATGGGGTGGTAACTGGTTAGTTCTGTGGAGGGTCTGCCTTTGTGGAGGGGGATTATATGTGATACTTTCCACAGTGTGGGAATGTAACTTTCTGACAGAGATCGGTTAATCAAGATGGATATTGGGTAGGCCAGAGCATCAGCTGCGATTTGTAGGTATTCACTTAGGAGGTCGTCTACTGCTAATTTGGTGGGCTTAAGTTTAGTTAAGAGTTTTTTTTATGTTGGAGGTAGGTACAGGAGAAAAAGAGAAGGCAGTGAGGAGATTACTAGTTGAAGGTGTGGGTTGGAGGGGAGGGGGGTTGTGTTGTTTAGCTAGTGATAGTTTGGTTTGTGTGAAGTGTGTGTTGAATGAGGTAGCAATATTTTCTGAGGAGTGAGGGATGTTAGGAGGAGGGGTACTGACTTTACCTGGATGGAGGATGGAGTTTATGGAGGACCAGAATTGTTTGGGGCTGTGTTGGGAGGAGTCTAGGGCACACTGGTAGTATTGGAATTTGTCCTGTTTTATTAGCTTTTTATATATATATATATATATATATATATATATATATATATATATATGTATGTATATATATATATATATATATACATATGTAAAACTGACAAACTTCTTAGTTGCTTTCGTTCTTTACTAGATATAAGAACTTCATCAGAAAAAAGAAGGAATGAAATAAAGCCTTGTTGTGCCTCTCTTTAAAAACAACAACAACCAATAAGCATCATGTATAAGCAATGTTGCAAAATAAAACAGTACAGTCACCAATGATAAACAGATGTGTAATGTAGTAGGTGGAAGTTCACCAGTACCATTGCAAAGCTCATTTAATATTCAAGTTTTCATTAATGCCTGGGGAAGATTCAGCATTCAGAAGTAGCTGCCATTTCAATTCTCACACTTCTAAAAGAGTTTCACTATCACCTAAAAAGGAATCAAGTTGTTCCAGTACAATAAACTTATAACTTTGAAATATGTTACAAAGTGAACTGTGTTTATCTAGTGCATTCCTTTCATCATTATGTCCAATTGCTGCAAAATGCTCTTTTATAAGGTCTGATAATTTCCTGTTCGTTTTACCAACACATATATTAGCATAAACAGCATTACTACTTTGGCAGTCATAGTATCAGCGTAAAAGCACTTTAACATTACAGTGCTTGAAAAAATATTCTGTTCCTGTTCGAATATGTTTGCAAGTGACACACCCACCACAAGAGAACATACCTGCGGGCTTGTTTCTATTGTCAGAGACTTCAATCGAAAATGGTTTATCATTCTTTTGAAAAGAGCTGCAAAGAGTTGTGTTTTTTTTTTTTTTTTAAAGAAAAGCTTGGGCTGTTGCTCAGAGTCAAAGCAAGTTAGTTGCAGCTCATAACAATGTCCCAGTTTTTGGAAATAACATTTCAAACAGAAAACATGTCTACACATATCTGTAATGGAAAGCTAAGTGTACAGTTCATATTGGAGTCCCTTAATTGTTTAGGTTCAAAGCCAAATCTAAGGGTAGGTCTGAATCTGGTAGTACGCGTTAAACAAATGTCAGCAGAAATGTTCTCCACGAGCTATCTTGGATAGTTTTTGTGTATAAATAACTCCTTAAGAAAATTACTCTCTTGCAGGAAAACATTATCGTTACTTATTAAGGGAGACAGCCTAATAAACAGCCACCTAATAACGTTCACTTTCATAAAACGTGGGTGCTGACTAGTGAACCCTAAAATATTATTTCTATAAGTTCTCTTGCGGAACACATTCTATTCCAATGAGTTAGCAACCAGAGTGATTTTCCTTTCCAAGACATGGACAGTAGAACCATACCCTGAAATAACAAAACTAAGAAAATCAATGCTGTCAGACAGAATCCAAATAAATGAATGTAGTGTGCTTCTGGACCCCTGCCAAGAAAGATATCATCAGTATAACAATGGTACATTTTAGTTTCATTAAAACTAGGCAAATTAACCAAGGTGTGCATTTCCCATGCACTCAAAACTAAGTTAACATATGCAGGGGCCATTTTGGACCTCATGGCAACGCTTCTTATCTGCTGATAGGATTTCCCATTAAAGTGGAAGAAATTGTTACACAGGACCATGGACACAGGTTTACAAATAGTATATATTTTAGCACAAGAGAATGTAGTATATTCAGTCAAAAAAAGGTGAATCAATGCTTGACCTTCTTTGTGTGGAATGTTAGTATATAAAGATTCAATATCCAGAGTTACTAACATCCAGTTCAATGGTATCCAGCGTAAATAAAATGAAGTAGCTTGCACAACAGGGTTCAGCACTAAGTCAATGTACTCAGCAATCTTTTCTGTTTTAGTTTTTCTATTAAGATACAATGTGTCTGAAGGGAGGGTTAACAGTATCCATGTACATTTTAGGTATGCCAAATAATGTATCTAGACTAGGGTTAGGAACATGCATAAAATGATAATCTTCAAGAGAAAGGCAGTTATTGTGTTTCAGATCAAGCAATAAGCGATTGAGCTCTTCAAACTGTTTATTAATAAAATCAAGATTTGCTAGTCTGTTGAATTCATTGTTATTCGAGGTAGCCTCTACCTTAGAAATATACATATCTTGTTCCATAAGCACAATCCCTGTCCCATTGTCTGCTTTCATAACGCGTAAACTTTTATCAAGGCTAAGTTCCTGCAAAGCTTTAAACTCAGTGTCGGTCAAATTAACCCACTTACTATCTTTGTTGTCCTTAAGTAGTGCACACAAATCACAGTCACATACTTTTAATAAAATCTGCAGTGTGTTATGAAGCAAAGGGTTATAAATACTTTTCCTTCTAAGAGAACACAGATCAAAGGTGTTGGAGGGTTCATCTGTGTCATTACCAAGAAGGACTTTAAGATTTAATTTTCTCAAATACAGTCTGAGGTCTGCAAACAAGTTTGGGAGATCAGCCCTTTGTGCTGGTATAAATATAAAGCCTCTGTTTAGGACTTGGAATTGTTCATCTCTAAAACTTCTGTCAGTAAGAGTGAACCCTGTAGAATCAATTTCTGCCAAAGCACTCTGTACTGGTTAGTCATTCATCTTCTCTGGTTTTTCCTGGTATTCATTGTTTGTGATTGAGACCATCCTCTCCCTTTGCCATGTCCCCTCCCTCACAAGTGACTCTGTGGTGTTAGTACCCTGTTTAAAGGGTCCCTGCGGTTTGGTGACAAAAAAAGGTTTTGTCGAACATTAGGTAAGGTAGCAGCAGCTTCTGATACCTCTATAACCTTGGGGGGAGGAAGAGGATGATTATTATTATCCAATGTTGCAAACTCGTTTTTGGCCAGTTGTGTTTACTCTCCTGAAACTTTGTTGTTGTGGTTTAAATACTTGCTGATTTTTAAAAGGGTATGCAGTCTGGCTTTGATACTGTAGTAGGTCATGCTGAAGTTTTTGTCTTTTATGATGTATAGATGTGGTCACATGCTTAGTAATTCTCGGATTAATCTCATCAAAGAAATTCTGGTGCTGCACATAGTCCGGATGTTGTAAAGTCACAGAATCTGTCTCCGCTATTTCTTTCTTCAGGTTCCCCATTTTTTTTCTGGTTGTTCTTTATTAAAATTCTCAAAGCTGGTAGTCCAGGATTATTATAAATTTTAGTAAGTTTCTAGTACAGCGTGGAGTCCAAAGTTGTCCTGTTAGGGTTTTTGTAACAACACAGCCCTTGTTGTACTATATTGTACTGTAAACAGCTAGCAAGGAAATAGTTATTATATTCTATATTTTTTAAAACTGTAAGCAGTCTTTCCAACTTAAAAGTCAGTGAACGGCAGCTGCCTAAGTCACCATTTGCATTATTAGCAGCCAATGCTGATACAGGCAGTTGATGCAAGTCATTACCAAGTAGGAACAGATTATTGCTGTCATCTGTATTTAAAAACTCCAATAATTAATTATTATTTAAAGTTCTATTTTGCCTATTAGGAAAATATAATCCATGTTGGTTCATATCCACACTAGCATTGCTGTTATTGATGCTGTAACATCTATATAGCAGGTCCTGTGTCTTAGCTGCTGTAACCACCAAAGATTGGGTCGCACTGAACAGATCAGGTGGGACCATATGGGTGGTAAGATGAAAAAGTAACTGGCTATCACAGCCAAGTTTGGCTGCAGCTCTGACTCCCATTAGTCCTATTTGGAGGAAAATCTTATACCAAAGATTCGCAAAGAAGAACAACAGCTAAATAACTAACAAACCTCTAGGACCTGGAAGAAGAGAAATGAGCCAAACAGGTGTCAAGCGCTTTTGTTCTTTAATAGATTTAAGAACTTCATCAGGAAAAACAAGGCGGCACAAAGGGCTGATCTCTGAGACCTGATTTTAGACTTTAGACTGTATTTGAGAAAATTAAATCTTAAAGTCTTTCCTGATAATGATACAAATGAACCCCACAACACCTTTGATCTGTGTTCTCTTAGAAGGAAAAGTATTTATAACCCAGCGCTTCATAACACACTGTAGATTTTTTTAAAGTATGTGACCATGACTTTCATGCACTACTTAAGGACAACAAACATAGTAAGTGGTTTAATTTAACCACCATTGAGTTTACAGCTTTGCAGGAACTTAGCCTTGTGAAATGCTTACGCATTATGAAAGGGGACGAGGGGACAGGGATTGTGCTTATGGAACAGGATGCACATATTTCTAAGGCTGAGGCTACCTTGATTAACAATGAATTCTATAGACTGGCAGATCTTGATTTTATTAAGAAAGAGTTTGAAGAGATCAATTGCTTATTGCTTGATCTGGAACACAATAACTGCCTTTCTCTTGAAGATTATCATTTTATGCATGTTCCTAACCCCAGTCTAGGCAAGTTATTTGGCAAACCTAAAATGCATAAGGATACTATTAACCCTTCCTTCAGACACATTGTGAAATTAAATGCATGAAACTGGACAAGGGATGGGTGCTTGTAATCATGGATACTGTTGATTATTCAGGGTGGATGCTGAATTTATCACAGGATGAAGGTGTCTACGCGACTGTTTCCATGAATGAGATAAACACAGCCTATCAAGGTATCAAAGTGGTTTTAGATGAATTGTTGTTATCTGCTACCACTCCACAGGGCTTGTATGATTATCTTTGAGTTGACTTTTCCATAATTCCAAACATCTTCGGTATCCCCAAAATTCATACAGACCTTAGAAACTCCCCTACTTTGTCCAATTGTTGCTGCTAGAGGATCAGTAATGGCACCTTTAGCAAAATGTATTGATTGTAAATTGAAGCATTTGTTTACCACATTTCCACATATATTAAAAAACTCCTGGGATTTTTTGGACAAATTGAAGAATGTTTCTATAAAAGAACACTTTTTTTCATTACATGTGACGTGCAAAGTTTATTTACTGCAATTCACCAGGATATTGGTTTATGTTGGTTTGGGGAAATTGTTTCACAACACGGTCACAGAGTAGCAATGGGACAGCATATGCCTCACTGTTTGCCAATACTGTTATGTTGAGATGGGAGTTACACAAGTTGTTCCAATTCCTCTTTTTTAAACATTGTGTGGCTTATTTTAGGTTTCATGACAACCTTTTGTTTATATGGGGTATCATAATGGAACAATTTGATATTTTTAAACACTTATCAAGTAAGCATAGAATAACAACTGATAACTTATTTAATGTTTTAATAGTCGAGCTTTTAAAAAAGGTTTCAAGGACACCTTGTTATTCAGGCCGGGGGGGTTTCTCAGCACTGAATAACATTATCCATTTCTGTTCCGCAGCCTCAGTGTCATTCACCAAATCCCTCCCTCTTCTATTATCAAATAAAATTTCTAAAACCAGAAATTTAAATGTATGGTAAGACCCTTCATTCAGGTTTGATTTTCAACATTTCTTCTCATGTTTTAACTGAGGCTCAGATGACATTACTGAATAAAGGCCTGACCTTTATACCGGCTAAGAAAGCTGTCCTTACTGATGTTTTGAAAGACTTGAGACTCTTTGGCAGAAACTTGACTTTACTTGCTATGTTTTCTTCATCTATTCAGACAGACAGATGTATTTTTAAGAAGCCGAGTGTGTACATTCCCCCTAACAATGCTACTATTGACACTTTCATTGAAGTCTGTGACAGACAGATAAGAGAAGTTTTGACCTCTGACATTTGCTCTAACAAGTTTTTTAATTTATCTATTGTTGAATACACCGCCTTAAATGATTTGAAAGCCCTAGGTTCGATCGAGATTCAACCTGCTGACAAGGGAGGGTCATTGTGGTTCTAGATAAAGATTTATATTTTAAACAAATGTATGTTTTACGACACAAGAACATACCAGTGTGTAGCACTGACTGTGGTGAAGGGTATTATAGATAAAATATCCTTTCTGGTTTTTGATCTATTGATTACAGGCATGATAAATGAGCCACTATTTGAATAATTTTCAGTTAACCACCCCGTTATTCCTATGGGATATGGTTTACCTAAGGTACATAAATGTCTTTGTACCCCACCAATGCGCTCAATAGTATCTAGCAGAGGATGGGCTACTGAACTCCCCGTCTATATATGTCGAAAATAATTTACACCCTGTATTGGATGGCTGTGACAGTGTTCGTAAAGATTCCAAAACTTTTTTAGAAACACTCAGCTTGAAATGGGCTTCTGTATATACTGATTGTTTTTTTGTAACTTTAGATATAGAATCACTGTTCACAGTCATTCCGAATCAATGGGGGATAGACAATGTGAGAGAAGTGTTGAATGATGCAGGAGTTACTTCTAGTAAATGTGATTTGATTTGTACTTTATTGGATATTGTTCTGACAAATAATATCTTTATTTTTGGTAGTGATTATTATATCAAGATGGTATGCATGGCTATGGGAACAGCTTGTGCCAGTAGCTACGCCAACCTTTCATTAGTGCATTGGGAACGTTCTCTTGTTCTGGCCAATGAACTAAATAGTGAACACATAGTTTGGTATACTAGGTTTGTGGATGATATTTTTTTGTTGTGGCAGGGCACTGAAGTTGAGTTGAACAAATTAATTTGTTATTTAAATGGGACCACAGACTTCCTTAGATTTATGTTTAATTATTCTACACATGAAATTGATTTTTTGAATGTGAGGGTGAGCAAAGACCACCTGAATAATATTAAGACTAGTCTCTATAGGAAGCCAGTTAGGAAAAATAACTTCCTGCACAACACAAGTATGCACCCAAACTATACCAAACGCAATGTAATAAAAGGGCAAATATTTAGAGTAATGAGGCTATTTAATGACGATGTAGAGTTATATGGAGCAGTCCAAAAATTAAAGTCTGACTTTTTGGAGAGAGGCTATGATGGTCAGATGATTGATAGATATATACATGAAGCATGGAAGACCAGGAGTGACCACTGTAAACCATATTTTAGAGACACAGTTGTCCTGAATTCTACCAATGATGCAGAAGCCATTTATGTAAGTTTACCCAGTATTATAGCTGATAACAAACTGATGATGCATTTGACATTTGCCAGTAACATTAGTGCTGTTTGTGATATCATTAATAAAAACTGGGGTATCCTTTCTACTGTTGACAGTCTAAAGAGTGTAATCGAAGCTAAACCGAATTTTACATTTCGTAACAATAGAACATTGAAGAGCCGTACCTGGTGTAAATCTGACAGGATAGGCACATATGCATGCAGAAGTTGCACAGCCTGTACACATGTTCACATAGGCAGGAGTTTTACATATCCACACATGGGCTTTAGTTTTAACAGTGCCCATTATGCTGAATGTAAAACATCTACTGTTGTTTATTTCGAATATTGTGTCATATGTTTTTCTTTCTACATTGGTAAAACTAACAGGCGGTTTAAGGATAGGATATTGGAACATTACAGAGACATTAGAAATAGTAAAGAGAGTAGTGCCCTAGCCATGCATAATAAAAATGAAGGGTCTAATCATACATTTAAATTTCTGGTTTTAGAAATTTTATTTGATAATAGAAGAGGAAGGGATTTGGTGAATGACACCGAGGCTGCAGAACAGAAATGGATAATGTTATTCAGTGCTGATAAACCCCCCGGCCTGAATAACAAGGTGCCCTTGAAACCTTTTTTAAAAGCTTGACCATTAAAACATTAAATAAGCTATCAGTTGTTTTTCTATGCTTACTTGATAAGTGTTTTTTTATATATATTTATACTTATTTTTAAGGTATTGCACACAGTATGACTATACTCCTATGAGTATGGCTTAGAGGTAATTTGATGTTTTATATATATATATATATATATATATATATATATAAACGTAGGTATATCTGAAGTAGTTCTATTGCACATATCATGGTTTATCTTAATAGATTTGTATGTTCTTAGGTTATTTTGTGTGACCACAACATCTTTATATGTTGATTGTGTTTAATAATTTTATATGCAGTGTGTTGCACATTTTTTATACACAACATTGTGATGATTTTATGTTTTTTTACTATAGTTAATATGCTTAACAGAATAATGTTACTGTTTCCTTAAGGAAAGTTAATTGTCCTTAATTGATTCCACTATAAATTGTATAAGGTATATTCACTTGTCTGATGAAGGGGTTGGATCCCTGAAAGTGCTTACTATCTCAATAAACTACATTGCTGTGGTACAGCTGGTGTTTCTTCTTTTGCTGGATACTACAGAATTTGTACACTGGCTGTTTTATTAGTTGGAGAGAGATTTTTGCTTTGTACACTGTAAATCAGCCTTATTTTATTTGCTTTTTTTCCTACAATTAGGCGTCTAAGATGCCTATACAATCAATGTCTGAGGAATACACAGCCAGCAAAGTAGCTATAACTGTTGGGTTGCGGTAGGGTGGCTAGGTTATTTGAAAACAACTTACTGTCTTGTGAGTTTTCATTTTAAACAGACTGGCTTTCCTTGACTAATAAGCAGTTGTGTGAAATATGTTCACATATTTACTCTGTGGCTTCTCTTTGTGTGAAACAAAGTTGAATTTATCTCTGATTTCACAGAATGTTCCTAACTTTGCCTCAAGTTTTTGTCTTGTTCCTCATGAAATATGAGCATTTCTAGCAACTCATTGAGGATTATAGACCATAAAGGCATATATTTGAGTTTCAGACTCCATACATTCAAAAATGTGCACCAATGCAAAGACAATTGTTCATTCAACTTTGCAAGAATATATGAGCAATATTTAAAATATGTCCTTGAGTTTGGCCTTTGATCCTCATTACTGTATCTCTTATTCTAGCATTAAGTGGATGAGAGGTATTTTTTATCATATCAGAGAACTTGTTTGGAGAGTTGGCTCCAACTATCTACCCTCAGCCACTTGCACTAGCCAGAAAGTCATGGACTCCCTCCACCCAAACAGCACAGCAGAGTAAATATAACATCCAGCCCTGCAAAAGCTTACAGACTTGTCTTTTTATTCTGTATAGTCATGGAGTGCACCCTCTAAAACTGCAGCTGAGTAAATACAATGTCCAGCCCTGCAAAAGCTTACAGACTTGTTTTTTTTTTTTTTTTTTTACTCAGTGTAAGAGGAAATTACTTGTTCATTCTATTATCCTAATCATGTTCTGTTTAAAATGACACCAAGTTTAATTTATCTTCTCTGTTTAGTCAGTATTTAGTGGTCTGCTTTATGTTTGTTTTTGTTTTTTCAGATCTGGAATCAAAAATAGCCTCCACTCACCCTGATGTTTTCCTCTCCCTTCCCTCTCTAATTAATAAGCTACATTATACCATTGCTGGCAACCTGACTTTCTTAATTGCTCTTTCCAGATACTGCTTTTGTGAATCTCCCTCTTTGCCTGTATAAGCAGTTCTATGTTGCTTTGCTTTTTCCCTTGTCCATGCCCTGACTTTTCAATGACAACTACTTGCTGTATTACTATTATGTCATAATACTGTTATTGTTTTTACTCTACTACTTATGGTACTACATAGTCTAAGATTTACTTTTGCATTTACACTAGTAAGCACCCTTCATTATTTGTATGCAAACTCTAGTAGTGCCAATTCCATTGATTGTTTTTGGCCATGGACTAGCCCTTAGGGGCTGGAACCCACTATGTTTACTCTTGCTTAGTTCGGTTACACATCACTCCCCTACCCTACCCCCAATTTCCACCCACCTCCACTACATTTATACTTCTCTGAGCCCACCTACTCCATACCTACAACCAGTCATACACATTATAGCCACCCTAGTTACTCTCCCCTTTACAAATAGCTATCCCACATCATGCAACCTTTCTTTTGGTTCTTCCCTCCTTACTCTACTTTTTCTTCTCTCCCTACAATTATATCCATCCCCTCTATTTAAACAGCAATACATTTGTTTACTTTACTGATCACCACTTATCAAATTCTTCAAATCTAGTATCCTCTGCTATAACTACATTACGCTGCCCTCTCACTTACTATCTCTACTTCTACTATCTATTTTTGTCCATGTCACATCTTATCGTACTCCACTGTTACCCAACCTCACTGTCATCTCCAAATCACTACATCATGTTTCTAGATCATCCCCCCTCTCACCCTGCTATTGCACCCAGCATATAATCTATCACATCCTATACTTTCTTTAATTATAAATACACCAAAGAAGAACCCACACTACATACTGATAATTTAAATGTGAAAACTAAATATAAAAAAAATATTTCACTATACACATCTCTCATCAAAACTTGTTCTTGATTGTGATATACATCCTAATTCTGGTCCTTCTCTATACACTTGTAACTCTTCCAACTCAGCTACCCCCAGTAGTGCTCTTCTACTCAGCCAAAGTAATAGTCTACTTTTGAATAACTTAAATATTATGAGTATCTACATTACAGTACCACAGTTAGACAACTGTATAGCCTCATACACCCGTGACATATTAATTGCCACAGAAACCTGGCTATAATCAGGAAATAATCCCCCCAGTACACAACACCATTAGAAATGACAAACAGCATAAGAAACCAGGTGGTATGCTACGATATATAAAAAAACACATTGAAATTACTTCCTACCCCCTGACCCACCCCACAACTTTAACAATGCTAAAATAATTATCTTTCTCTTGCAAATCAACAAATGCAAAACTATATGCAACATGCCCCACTGTATTAAACAATATCCTATTGCTAGAAGAAATCAGTTGTTCTTATAATATCAACAAGGAAAACATCATAATAGATTACTTAATACAGACTACTTACTTATCAACTTTGACTCTCTCAAACTCTCCATCACTCTCTTTGGTTTTACCCAAATTATCATTACTAATTGAATAGACAAATGAAGGAATAGTGAGTCTACATTAGACTGGATCCTCACCACCACTCCTAACAAAATTAAAACTGCTGGCTGCACCATCAGTGACCATCTACCAACCTTTGCTGTAAGATAATCTAATCAAGTACATAAACACATTATCTGTAGTAATGTGCATACACTTTCCTCCTTCAACAATGACACCTTTATTTTAGCTACCTCAACAAATACAACTGGGATATTCTAAAAAAATTACCTTCAGATTATGCATTCCTTAACATACTAAATGAACTAGCTCCCATCAGATCAAAATGAATTAAATTCAGCCACACTCCATGGGTAACAACAGAAACCAAGCAATTCCTGATAAACAGAGATAAAGCTCGGAAGCATCATCTACTGATGAAACACCACACAAATGGCAATATTTTAAACAGCTAAGGAATCTTTCTAAACAAAAAATTGGATCAGACAAAACTAAATGCTTTTCCAAACTCCAAGACAACCACCAACAGAACCAGAAGCTTTTCTGCAAGGCAATCAAAAGACTATTACACCCAGGCCAAACAATGACTCCTTCACTGACTACTACCACCAACTCAACCCCTATAGTTACCTAACTCAATACACAGTTCACATATTCTCATCATCTCCCTACTTAACGACAAACCATCCACCAGTCTCACTAAACTGTACTAATCACCTCAAACTCTTTTCTACCTCAAACCAATATCTACCTTTTCTGTCAAGAAACATCTCCTAAAACTAAACAAATTCCTCACCAGCTGCTGACAACATGCCACCAGAATATCTCAGAATTGCTGAAGATGCTATAGCATACCGTGTACATATACTCATAAACCAGTCAATTACAGAAAGCTAATTCCCTGCCATCTGGAAAAAATCCCACATCATATCTCTACATAAAGAGGGAACATCTGCCAACCTCTCCATTTACTAAACTATAGTCATTCTACCTCCACTCTCCAAAATATTACAAAAATGCATTTATTCCCATCGTTTCCCCATCTTCACAATAACAATCTCCTTTCCAACAGTCAACATGGTTTCCAACCTCACCAAAGCACCACTACTGACTCTGCTCAGGTTTTCCAAAATCATTAACTCTAATAGAAGCACTGGCAACCTAGTATCCTCCCTCTTATACATGTCAAAAGCATTTGACATACTTTCATAACAATACCTGCTCCATGAACTATTCTCCTTAGGAGTTTCCCATTCATTGCTTAGCTGGTTCAGCACCTTTCTCACCACAGACTCCAAGCTGTAAAATGGAAATGAGATCTCTCCTCCTTTTTTGTCTGCCTCTGTTGGTGTACTTCAGGGATTTATTCTAGGCCCTTTAGTTTTCTACATAATCACTAGTAATATTCACAAAGTTACCAAAAAAGCCTCCATAGTACAATACACAGACAATGCTACTGCTCCTCACCAAGTCTACTGCTACACTACAAAATGACCCAGGACTATTTTTTCCTTAGTTGAGGCCTGGATAGATGACTACAAATAACTTTTAAATGTGAAAAAATAATAATAATACTATTTTTATCCATATCTCTTTGAGCACAAGAATTATTCTTCAACATCACTTCAGCAAATAACACCTCAGCTGAAACACAAAGCTTCTTAGTGTCTTAATTGATGACGACTTAAAATATGATCAACATATCTCTCAAGCCATCAAAAAAACTCAACAAAATTTGGGCTTCCTGTACAGAAATAAACCCTTTCTCACTGGCTACTCTAGGAATTCTTTAGCAGTATCTTATCTTCTCCTTTCACTTCTCTGTGCATCACTCATCCTGACTAACCTCCACTCCACCTTAAAAACAAACTAGAGGTTTGCTACAATAAAATAGCTAAGTTTGCATCCAACTTACCAGACCATTCACAGACAGCACTGTCTTACACTGAAGCACCTACACTGGCTTGAACTACCTAACTACCTTACCTACTCCCAACTGCTTAGTACCCAGAAAATAATACTCAACCCAACACCTGACCATCACTACAAAACATCCTCAAACATTACTTCCCAAGTAGAAATCTCCCCTCACAGAACAAATGTCTCCTGACTAGGACTGAGCCTCATAACAGTGCAGGTGCCTCACTTTACTCATCCTACACTGTTAAGCACTGGAGCTGCATCCCACTCACCTTAAAACAAGACAACATTATCACACATTTCAAACACAACCTAAAACAACACTTAACTTCCCTCATAGCTATGCTTATGCTCCCATCCTGACTAAACCAACATTTTTTCCCATTTCTCTTCCATTGCCAATCTCTCTATCAGTTACCCTGACTTTTTCACCTTTCCTATCCCTGCCTCTTTCTCTTTCACCCTTACTATTGCTCTTCCAACTAACATATATCCATAATCCTCTCCTACTAATACCTCCCCTCCTTATCCACCTCACAATCTTACCTACCTACTATTATCTCAACCTTTCCACTATCAGAACTTTTTCTGCTTATGTTTGTATTGATTATTTCTGCTCATACCCTTCCTTCTCTCCTATCTTCTGTTCCCACTCAAGTGACATTACCTCATTAATGTCAATGTACATATACTGGACCCATGTGCATTATCATTGCTCTGGTATCTCCAGCTATTACATTAACATGTCTTTGACTTATGTAAAATAATCTAACTTCTGAAGTATACGATAAACGTGTTTACTATTTGTCTCAATACTACCTGCAAAGTAATGCTTAAAATGTTTCTTTTTTGTTGTTGTTTGTTGTGACTATGGATTTTATGTGGAGCTTTTCTCCCTGGGCCTCCACTGAAAATGGGATTTATCCCCAGTTGGACTGTCCTGGTAAATAAAAGACAACAAATAAATAAATAAACATCATGATCAGCTCAGGAGTACCCAGGTGAGGGGCACTAACTTCTGTCTGAGGATGGGGGCTGTTTGTGAATGAAACTTACTTATCCTGTTATTGTTTGCTCAGTTTAAACAGCCTGGCTTTTCAGGACTAATATACATTTGTTTGAAATAAGTTGAAATACTTCTGGTTAGGGTTGTCATATATACATTTTTGCAGGACTATATGGAAATCAGAATGATTTTCCAGTAGTGCTAAAAACACTATGAATACTCAGGCGTTCTGTTTAGCTGCACAAACAGAATGGAAAAGTTTGTGTAAATGCCACACAGATTGATCTTTTTAAAGAAAAACATAATTAAAGTGACACTTTTGAGTGCAAGACTGACAAAAGAAGACATTCTGCTTCTATTGAAATGCTCATTGACATGATAAAATGTGTATGGAGGTGGACGGAGTGAGAAGAAAAAGAGTTATGGATGAGCAAGGTTAAGGGGAGAGCAAGAGGAGTGGCTTTGGTCTAGTTTTTGCCAAAGAGAAAGATGTTACTCTTTGTGACTACTTTTTGTGTGAAACAAAACTAATTGTTACTGATTTAGAAGAATGCCCCTGATTCTACCTCACAGACTTCATATCCTTCAGAAAAAGCATGCTAATGCAAAAGCTGTTAGTCCAGCAATTTTTCTAAGTATATATGAGCAATATTTAAAAAATAAAATAAGCAAAAATAGAAGAAGGCTCTGGACCACGGCCCTTAAAAACATAAACTCTTTAATAACTAAGTAATGGGTGAGCACTTTCACAGCAACAAACTGCTTCATCAGACAACAAATGCACAAAATCATCCTCTGTTTAAATCAAGTTCAACCAATAAGCAGCTCAATTCAATTAAACTCATGCAAAATCTTAAAGTGTTGCAACATCATGCTCTCGTATCAAGGTCTATATAGAGTGCATATGAATACATATATAAAGTGCATATAAAAATACAAAACTGTGCAGATAAATAAATAAAAAACATGAATAAATAGCATAATAATGCATACAGAATGATAACAGCATAAGTTACCTAGAAAGAGGTCTATTAAGAAGTATAGGTCTAATGGATACTTTTTCATTAAGCTCTTTACCCATATTTGCACTCATCCTAATAATCCAGTCCAGCTCTTTGGTTTCTACCCTGTTTCTATTGTCACCCCCTCTGTGTCCTAAAGCTACAATCTCAATAACCATAAATTTAAATTCATGTCCATTCCCATTCTCTATGACATGTCTTCCAGTGCATTCGTTCCAACTTGCTTGGAAATATCCTATATGTGTTCTATGATACGATCTCTTAGCCTACGTGTAGTCATACTCACATAAAAAGATTGGCATGCAACACAGTAGGAGAAGTATACCAAATTAGTGGTATTACAATTAGCTACTAACCTAAAACATAAAAATGTTTTCGTATCCGGATGTGTAAAGTTACCACTTCTATCTAAACATTCACAGAAATTACTTCTATTACAGGGAAAGGTGCCATAGTTATGATGGGAGAATTCAGTAGTGTTCTCATGTGCATACTTAGGGCCATATAATAATCTCATTAAAGATTTTTTTATTTTTGAAAGCATATCGAGGGGTCTCCCCCATTAGCCCCTTGACCTGTTCGTCAGCACAAAGAATGTTGGTGGGTGATATTCGTCCCTCATCTTCCCTAAAATTAGAGAAGTAAAGTCACCTCTTCCCTTCTCTGGCACCAAGTATGTCCATCATTACTTTCTATACTTCCTTCTGGGCATACCCTCTCTCCACAAAATTACTTTCTAAACTAAGCAGTTCAGCTCTGAATCTATGTTAATTAGCTGTTAATCGTGATACCCTTAAGGCCCGTCCCCTCATAACATTTCTAAAAACATGTGATGAGTGCATACTATTTCTTTGAACAAAAGTATTTCTATAACATTCTTTCCTGAAGATCCTAGTTTCAAACTCTCCTGTAGGTGTTCTTAATATATTGACATCCAAAAAGTCAATAAAAATATCTGAACTATGAGCAGTGAATTTAAGAAAATGAGTACTGCCATTAATATATTCCAAAAAAGTTCTAAATGCAGTCATCTCTCCCTCCCAAAGGAGGAATAGGTCATACACAAACCTCCTATAAAAAACAATGTTGTGCATATCTGTTCTTAAGATATGTTGTTTCTCCCACACAGCCATGACAATATTGGCGTAGCTATTGGCACACGAGGTGCCTATAGCTATGCCATCCAATTGCCTATATAGTTGTTGCTCAAACAAAAAGATGTTGTTCTTAAGTATAACCTCTACCAATAAACAAAGTAGATCTATAACCTCCATGTTGTAAGTACCATCTTCTATCAAGTACTGTTTCAAATACATAACCCCTACCATCATTGGAAATAACTATAAAAAAGGACTGAACGTCCAGAGTTACCATTAAGCAGTTCCTTGTAGATGGTTTATTCTTAACATGTTCAAACAGATCTCCCAATAATTGCTAAGTCATCATCATCATCTTCTTTTGGCAGTTCCCGTTAGGGGTCGCCACAGCGGATCATCTGTTTCCATTTCTTCCTGTCCTCTGCATCTTGCTCTGTCACACCAGCCACCTGCATGTCCTCTCTCACCACATCCATAAACCTTATCTTAGGCCTTCCTCTTTCCCTGTTACCCGGTAGCTTCATCCTTAGCATCTTTTTCCCAGTATACTCAGCATCCCTCCTCAGCACATGTCCAAACTAACGTAATCTTGCCTCTCTGGCTTTGTCTCCAAACCTTCCAACCTGGGCTGACCCTCTAATATACTTATTCCTAATCCTGTCCACCCTCATCACACCCAGTGCAAATCTTAACATCTTTAACTCTGTCACATTCAGCTCTAACTCCTGCCTTTTTATCAGAGCCACTGTCTCCAACCCATATAACATAGCTGGTCTCACTACCCTCTTGTAGACCTTCCCTTTCACTCTTACTGGTACTCGTCTGTCACAAATCACTCCTGACACTCTTCTCCACCCACTCCATCCTGCCTGTACTCTCTTCGTCACCTCTCTTCCACACTCACCATTACTCTAAACTATTGATCCCAAGTATTCAAACTCATCCACCTTTGCCACCTCTACTCCTTGCATCCTCACCATTCCTCTATCCTCCCTCTCACTCACACACATATATTCTAACTTAGTCCTGCTGACCTTCATTCCTCTTGTCTCTAGAGCATATGTCCATCTCTCCAGGATCTCCTCCACCTGTTCCCTACTCTCACTACAGATCACAATGTCATCTGCAAACATCATAGTCCACGGGGACTCCTGTCTGATCTCGTCTGTCAACCTGTCCATCACCATTGTAAATAAGAAAGGGCTCAGAGCTGATCCTTGATGTAATCCCACCTCCACCTTAAACGCATCCGTCACTCCCACCGCAGACCTCACCGCTGTCACACTACCCTTGTACATATCCTGTACCACTCTTACATACTTCTCTGACACTCCCGACTTCCTCATACAATACCACAACTCCTCTCTAGGCACCCTGTCATATGCTTTCTCTAAGTCTACAAAAACACAATGCAACTTCTTCTGACCTTCTCTGTACTTCTCCATCAACACTCTCAGAGCAAACATTGCATCTGTAGTGCTCTTTCTCGGCATGAAACCATACTGCTGATCACTAATCATCACGTCCCTTCTTAACCTAGCTTCCACTACTCTTTCCCATAACTTCATGCTGTGACTGATCAATATAATCCCTCTGTAGTTACTACAGCTCTGCACATCACCCTTATTTTTAAAAATCAGTACCAAAACACTTTTTCTCCATTCCTCAGGCAACCTTTCACTTTTCAAAATTTCATTAAACAATCTGGTTAAAAAACTCCACTGCCATTTCACCTAAACACCTTCATGCTTCCACAGGTATGTCATCTGGACCAACAGCCTTTCCATTCTTTATCCTCTTCATATTTATCCTTACTTCCTCCTTGCTAATCCATTGCACTTCATGATTCACTATCCCCACATCATCCAACCTTCTCTCCCTCTCATTTTCATTCATCAAACCCTCAAAGTACTCTTTCAATCTGCTCAACACACTCTCCTCGCTTGTAACTATGTTTCCCTCATTATCCTTTATCACCTTTACCTGCTGCACATCTTTACTAGCTTGGTCCCTCTGTCTAGCCAATCGGTACAGGTCCTTTTCTCCCTCCTTAGTGTCCAACCTTTCATACAACTCTTCATATGCCTTATCCTTAGCCTTCGCCACCTTTCACTTTGTCATGCACCTCATCTCCTTATTCTCCTGTCTACTTTCTTCATCTCTCTGACAATCCCACTTCTTCTTTGCCAACCTCTTTCTCTGTATACTCTCCTGTACTTCCTCATTCCTTCTTTTAAAATATAACTATTTTTCAGCAACAAAGGTTTTAAATGCTGCTGTACAAAGATGGATAAAAGTTCAGTACTCCATCGTTGCCCTGCAACAATGGGTCTCATTGGGGGATTGCATGAATCTTTATGTACTTTGGGCAGTTTTTGTATTATAGGTATAACAGGTTCCTCCACAATAAAGTACTTATATAAATCTAAATCAATGGTCCTTAGTTGCAAACAGTCAAATAAATGATTTCTAATAACCACATTACATTGTTGATCCTGTCAGGGCCTATCTGTTCATATACATTCATGTCATTCTACATATTAAGCATGGAGCTCCTATAAAAATGATAATCCATAACCACTTGTAAGCCCCCTTTGTCTGCAAGGCGTATTGAAATAGTCTGGTCATAACATAAACTTTCTAGTGCTTTTCTTTCATTAAAAGTTAAATTAAAAAATGTTTTAGTTGTTGCATGCTTATCATACAGTTTATATATATCTTGTATACAAGCTTTCTCAAACGTTTCAATCACACTGTTGCTATTAGATATATATGTAATGTTTTTTTTCTAAATAACTTGAGACCATTGACTGGTGCTAAATCATTCCCAGACTGGATTTTTAACATTAAATTGCGAAAAAAATAATTTCAATTCAATGACATTTTCTGTCAGAGTCATCTTACCTGCATCAGAGAACACATGTACGATATTTCCAAGCAAATTGGAACGAATGCACTGGAAGACATGTCATAGAGAATGGGAATGGACATGAATTTAAATTTATGGTTATTGAGATTGTAGCTTTAGGACACAGAGGGGGAGACAATAGAAACAGGGTAGAAACCAAAGAGCTGGACTGGATTATTAGGATGAGTGCAAATATGGGTAAAGGGCTTAATGAAAAAGTATCCATTAGACCTATACTTCTTAATAGACCTCTTTCTAGGTAACTTGTGCTGTTATTATTCTGTATGCATTCTTATACTATTATTTATTCATGGTTTTTATTTATTTATCTGCACATTTTTGTATTTTTATATTTTTATATGCACTTTATATATGTATTTATATGCACTCTATATAGACCTTGATATGAGAGCATGATGTTGCAACACTTTAAGATTTTGCATGAGTTTAATTGAATTGAGCTGCTTATTGATTGAACTTGATTTAAATAGAGGATGATTTTTCTGCATTCGTTGTCTGATGAAGCAGCTTGTTGCTGCAAAAGCACTCACCCATTACTTTGTTATTAAAGAGTTTATGTTTTTAAGTGCTGTGGTCTGGAGCCTTCTTCTATTTTTGCTTATTTTATACTTTGTTTTGCTGAAGGACCCATTTACCTGCACCACTAACTGGTTTTGGACTATTAAGATTTAAAATATGCCACCAAATTTTGGGTTTTGTTCTCCTACTATTTTTAGCTTTATCCCTGATTCTTACTCAAAGAGGTCCAGATGTATTATTTTTTTCACACTCACTTAAGGTATACACAACAAAGTGGCTATAACCTGTTTCCTTTGAAATCAAAATCAAATCTGTAATCCCATTAAAACTAGTAACAGTTGGGAATTATTCCAAATTATCTTTTATTAAATTATGGTTTGTCAAAATTCAATGCCCCCTGCAAAACTAGAGAACACAGCAGTTATGCTGAATTGCTCTCAGATACTCTGCACAACCATGTCAATGGCTGCATAGAGGCTGCTGTACCTATTAGAAGTAAGGCCAAGACTTGCATCACAAACAAACTGCCCTGGTAGCATCCCAAATTAAACAGAATATATAACAAAAGAAAAACAATTATGGCAAACATCCAGAAAGGTAATTCCCATAAAAATAAAAACTCTCCCGTTAAACTAAATAGCTAAAAGGGCTAATATGTCAGGCAAAGCTAACTTTGAGGTTAAGATAGCCTTTCAGGTGAAGGATAACCATAAGGCCTTCTTCAACTATGTCAGAAACCTCAAGGACAGTACAAACAATGTGCTGAACTGGTGGTTAATGCTGTCACATTCACCAAACATGGTGATATAGTGAACCTGATAGTAGACAAATTCAGTTCCAAGGGCTCTGTGCTAGACCCACTCCTCTCAGAAATCTACTACTCGGGTGCCAAAGCTAATGTCAAAGGCCTCTTGCTAACAAAATTCACAGATGATTACATAGTGGGAGCAGTCATGGAATCTCCATAAGATGAGAACAGCATTCAGGAAGGCCTAACACAGACAGATGTTTGGTGCCAAAGCATTGGCTTAAAACTCAATATAAAGCAAAGTAGTACAGTACCTTTTGTAAAGTCAACCACCCCGGGTAACTATGTCATCAATAAAACACCCCTAAATGTTGATCCAGTAGTCAGAGATCTGGGAACTCATGTAGACAGTAACGTAGGCTTCAGACAACATGTGTCCAAGGTACTAAGAAAATTCTTCTATTTTGCTCAACTTATAAACAAGGCTTGGCATCTAGGTCCAGAGAGGTCAACAAACCACTGTACTCAGCTGTCATCAGACCCGTCACAGAGTATAATGTATAATGCCCCCTTCAGTACATGCCTGACCAGACACACACAGCAACTGAAATATCCACAAAGTTTCCTTACAAAAAGAATACCTGGAGTAAACAAAATGTCCTATGCTGATCACCTCAGAGCCCTGTCTCTTTATTAAGCACCATACAGACTTCTGAGAGGTGATGTTTTCCTGTCATACAAGGCATACCTGGACTGTTTTGATGAATCTTTTGCACATTTGCAAAACAAACATCAGAACTACTAGATTAACGTACCTAACTTTTGCTTGCAATATAAATAGAACATGTTGGAGAGACAGATATGTTTCTCAGCAAATTACTATTCTCTGGAACAGGCTCCCCATCCATGTGAAGCATGGTTCCTCCCTATCCCTACTTAAGCGCAAATTGGACCAATGGATGGGCAAATGGAAATTCACACCAGTCTGGTGCCTATGTCTCTGATGGACAGAGGCAGTCAGTAAATCACCCGATATATAACTCAAATTTGTGAGTCATATTTTGGTTGCATGGCTAGGCTTATAAGGGCTTTTTTGGTTGTTAGTCTAATAATACAGCCATGAACCTATGAACATGTTCTCTGCAGGCAAGACTGCACTGTAATAACTGTGGAGGAAACAACTGCATTAAGCCAAGGGTTTTAGATCATCTGAGATGCATTCTAGAGTTTTTAAATTACCTTCTTACTCTCAACTTTGTTTTTTCCTGCAACATTACAACACATCTTAACTGACCAAGACTACGTTGTAATAACTAAATTAATACGGGGGGTCTGGGGTCTGCTAAAGACCCAAAGTTATGGGGTTATAGATGATCTGATGTGCATTTTAGAGCTTTTTACTAACTTTTTTCATCCAATGATGACCTGAACAAAATCATGGGTACAGAAAATAAATTCAATCTATTTTTTTTTTTATTTAAAGGAAGAAACAAGTGGTGCCCACATTTTAAAACTTATATCTGACCAACCACCATGTTCATAATAAACTGAGAAGACAAATGCTTGTGAGGATAGATAAATCATATCTTGGAATACTAGCTGCCCCCCCACCCCCCCAAAAAAAATAGGTAGCTACTTTTTTGTATCCCATACTAGAGCTAAACTGGGATGAAAATGAAGGCACAAATGTCCACAGTTATATATTTCAAGCTGCTGCTGTCATGTGAATATAGATCATGTCTCCTCACTCTGTACCCCCAAAAGACAGCTACCTTCTGTGTATCCTTCTGATGTCAGACTGGGAAAAACTGAAAAACAGACTATCATATTTGCCATCAGATATATATAAACAACATGTTTCTTTACTCTTTCCCAAAGGATATCCAAATTTATATGTATCAAATGTTTGATTGTGAGGAAAAATAAGGTTACAATAATGTTTCCAACTAACTCTCTTGCATCTCTCTGACATTTATGATGAATGTTAAAGAAATAATGATCACACTGTCCCCAGTCCAGCACAAGACATAGTGTCTTATAGGGTTTGGGAGAAATATTACAGAAATAATGCCATTGTCCCTAGACCCCCATCCAGGTACAGCAAACTTCTGCGTGCATGTACTATCAGGGCTGTTTTTGACAAGTTATGGTTCAGAGCAGAGGTAACTACTAAGCTCAATTCTAAATTTACTCATACAGCCTTGGTACGTGAGGGCCAAAAGCCCCCAGAAGCTGTGAAGTTCTAGGTATTCTATGATGCTTGTTATCCCTTATTATTTTATTGTATTTTATTTATTTATTTTTTTGAGAGATGACTGTTACTTTCATCCAGACAACCCCCACCAAATAGTGACAGACACTTCCATGTACAATTTAGATGTGTGATTGTGATAAAAGAGGATAGGTGTATAATCTATTTCATCTTTGTTCCATACAAACCACTGCGACACACTAAGACATTGTACATTGCTTCACATAAATCACATTAGTCCTGCAAAGCCAAAATAATAAGCAAACAGCAGCAGGCAGCAAGTCATTTTCCTCTAGAGATAGCCACAGCAATTATAGCTTCTCTGTCTCTGCACACCAGATGCTCAGTTAGGTAGTCCATCTTACTTCTCACAAATGTACACACTAGTATTGTAAAGCCAGAAGGTGACAGTTTAAACTGAGCAAATGACAAGTGGGTCTGCTACTTTTGTCCAACCAACCCCATTCCTCACCCAGCAGTTATAGTCATAATGTCTGATAGCTATATTATATTTTTTCACTGCCACAAAAACAAGTTGCCAACTTGTCACACACTGAAGTATTCAAACTGCTCTACACAAATCACAAAGACAGAAATACTGCCAAAAATATCTGACTGATTTCTGCCAATATAACTGTAAAGATAATAATAACAAACACTTACATCACTTCTGTCTTCAGTCTCACCATGCCATTCTTCTTATCTCAGCAATCCAGAATTCCACAGAATATCTCTGATTTTGTCTCATATTTTTGACCTATGTGCCTTGTAAAGTTTTTGATTTTCTGGTAAATTGTTGGCCATTACACTTAGTCAGTAAAATCAGGCATTGGAGATTCATATTTATTGTCATACATGTTAAAAAATAACTTATTTGCTTGGTTTTGCACCTACATTTCAATGCTGCAAGGTCTTTACTCCATGATCTTATAATATTCCAGTCTTACTTAATGTGACTTGAAAGTCAAGTCTACTGGAGCTCCACACCCTTGGAATGCCTACTGTGTTGCAAACCTATTTTATTTTAGCACTTTGTTTATTTATTTTTAGGACAAAGAAGCTACATATTTAATTGTTCTAAAAATATTCTAAAAATAAATAAATATGAAAAGAATGACTCTACAAGCACAGCAGTCAGGGCAGCCTCCTAGCTGGCAATTGTGTAAGGTTGTCCTGTCTTTGTATGAAGTAGGTTGCAATACTTGGGCTACTTTGGGATTGTGTGAAACAAATTGAAATACATTATTGTGCTTATAATTAATGATTTGTTTTACCACAATCAGGCATCTGAGGTGACACAGTCAACAATGGGGATATGAATGTCGGGTATGGGAGCTGCCTGTAGATGTGATATCTGGGCTGAGCTTGAAATTGGTCAGTACTGATTAGTGCACTACCCTGGTAAACAAAAATAACTAATAAATAAATTAGGGAAATAATGGAGAACACTGTATCGCATGTAAGCACATATCCAGAATATAGAGTGATGTGATTACGCATAGCCCAGTGTTCTCCATTATCACCTGAAACTATTACTGCCACTAAATATGATAAAAGTAAAACACTTTTCATTATTGCTCAGCATATCGCTCAGCTATCTATGACATTAGAAAAATTCTTAACAATGAATCCGCAACATGTCCTTCAAACGTGGAACAGTGAGAAACATGGACTTATTTTAAGGTTCAAAATGAGGAACATTCCTCATAATGAGGTGACTTGAGAGGTATGAGTAACAATAATTAGTTTTCTACCCATTATTTTGAGCTTTGACCATACCTCTCACACTTTTTAGACCAGGAAATCTGGACAAAGCCATAAATAAAAGTGGGACAAAGGTCCCAAAATAGGGACAATTTTTAAACTGTGCTCTTACAAACTTAGAAAGTTGATAGTCTAACAGGTTTTGCATTAAAATAAATTTTCTGAAGGGTATGAAGTTTGAAACTCAAATGTCTATCATTATTTTCTAACTTTAGTCTTTAATGATTTGCCACTAATTTGCCAGAAAACCACATTTTTCTGAAACATGGATCAAAAATATGGGAAAAGAATCTGGACATTCTGTGAAAATCTGTACGGTTGAGAGGTACTTTGACCCTGTTTACTGAGCAAAGAGGTTGAAAGCTTTGGCCAAGATGATGTGCAGGAGGTCCTATATGTTACTCAATTGCCGTAATGTCCTAAGCTCTAGGCAAAAAGACTAGTGCGCTTCAGTGTTTTCCATTACCGCCTAAATTATTGACCCAGAAATTTTCCTTTGTCCCTGCTGGAAAAATGTGTAAGATTACTCAAATTTAAAACACACACAACACGTGCGTTATTGAACAAGAAATAGAATTTGCAACAATCTTGTATGTAAGCATACATGTAAAACAATTGTGAGACGCTATCTTCCAAAAAAAGGAAGCCAATCTGGTGGTCCCCTGCCATAAACAAACTGTACAACAGAAGAAAGAAACTGTTGCAAAAGACAGTAAAATCCCATAAGTGGAGGAGCTCTCCGGTCAGCCTCAGTAAGAAGCTGCAATCCCTGATAAAATCCTCCAAAGCTAGTTACGAAAACAAAATCGCCACTGATTCTAAAGACAACCACAAAGCATTCTATAGCTATGTCAAGAATCACAATGGCAACACTCAGATCTGCTCTGAGTTACAGCACAGTGGCACTAAATATACAGACCCAACTGATATTGCCAACATCCTGGCAGATAGGTTCAGTGCTAACTTTACTCCCTCTCACCCCCTAAAGGGCCCATCTCTATACCGGAAGAATGCAAAGTTCCTGTAATCACGGCTGCACAGGTAAAAACCACACTCTCCAAAGCCAAGAACACAGCATCCATGGGACCAGACAACATCCCAGGCTGCGTTCTACATGATCTACAGAATGAACTGGCACCCCACCTAAGTACCATGTTCAATCATACCCTCACCTCAGGCTTTGTGCCCGCTGAATGGCACACAGCGATGGTTATCCCACTCCACAAGGGTGGAGCCACCACGGACCCCAGGAACTACTGCCCCATTAACCTGACGAGCCTGATCTGCAAGGCCATGGAACGTATTATTATGGAACTTATAAACAAAGACATTGGTAATCTCCAAACTCTGGATCCCACCCAGTTCGGGTTTGTAAAAGGCAGATCATGTCTCCTAAACCTGATAGACTTCTTTGAAGCAGTCACCAAAACTGTAGGCGAGTGTAAGGTGGTTCACACAGCCTATCTAGATCTTGCCAAGGCTTTCGACACCATCCCCCACTCTGGAATTATAGATAAACTCACTAAACTAGGTATAAATCCCTATGTCACAAGATGGGTTGCCAACTGGCTCACTGACAGAACCCACACTGTGAAAGTAGCAGACTCCAAATCCAACTTCAGACCAGTGACAAGTGGAGTACCACAGGGTTCAGTCCTGGGTCCTCTCCTGTTTGGTATCTACTTCTCTGAAATACAGGCTAACACAGAAGGTCTTTGGCTAATGAAATTCGCAGATGACTGCAAACTAGGAGCCATAATCAAAACTCCTAACGATGTGGACATCCTACATAAGGGCCTCACTGAGACAGATGCCTGGTGTCAAAGCCATGGCCTCAAGCTCAATGCCAAAAAGTGCATTGTCATCCCCTTTGGTAAAAACTCTGTACCCATGAACTACAACATAGGCGGTAGTATACTTAACACCGAAAGCGTGATAAGAGACCTTGGGACACAGGTGGAAACTAGTCTCTCCTTTGATAAAAACATCGCCACAGTAGTCAGGAAATCCTTCTACATGGCACACCTCATCACAAAAGGTTTCTCATCCAGAAAAAAGAGGTCATTGTTCCCCTCTACTCATCACTCATTAGACCCATTATAGAGTACAACGCCCCTTTTGGTATGTACCTCACAAGACATCTACAACAACTGGAAAGGCCACAGAAATACCTCACAAAGAGGATTACCGACGTCAAACAGATGCCCTATGCAGACCGTCTCAAAAAACTCCAGCTTTACTCCATTGCATATCGCTAGGGTTGCCAGATTTCTTTGTGGCTAAAACCGGACTAAGGTCATGCCCCTTGCATCACCCGCAACTCCACCCATTCCCACCCCCTCTCCCACCCATGCCCCACCCCTTTTGTGACATCACAGTGACATCAGATGATGGGAACGGCCTCTTTTTCTTTTCCGGAAGCCTGCTTTCAGCCGATTTACTATACTTTTCTGTACAAAAGCATAGTAAATCAGCCAATTTAACAAATACTGATAGTCTGCTTCTGTTTGTGAAACAGAATACTGGAGTTTGTATAGTGTTTTCCTGACTACCAGAGAATTGAACTTGATTTGTGGATAGCAACAGGGATGATTTCCAATTCCCCACCTATTGGTCAAAGTTATGCTTAAATAGGGCTAGGGATGGACTCTGCTTCACATGGATGGGAAGCTTGCTCCAGTGCATGGGGACCCTCTGAGACACATTTGTGTCTCATCAACATGGCCTAGTTATGTCACAAGCAAAATTTAAATCCTTGGATCTACTCATACACAACACAAGGCAAAGCTGTGTCACTTATTTTAAATAAATTACTCTGATCTGAGCTTATGGCAAATTGGTAAACCTTTCTTGGTTTATTTGTATTTCTTCACCATTAAATAGGTAAGCAGCTGTTTTATTTACTTCTGCAATGATTACAGATATTAAAATAAAATGCACAAACACCGATATCCATTTTCTAAACAAAACAGTCCCACAATGAAAATAGACTTAGCACAAGCACTAAACTTCTCTTCCACTGAAGCTCACATTCATTGAAACAGTATTAAAACCCAGATTCAAATAAAATGCCTCTGGCCAGTGGAGAATAAAGTTTACCTTTGGGCTGTTTTCAAATTATAGTCTCTTTGGAACACATTTTTATGGCCATGCAGGCATGTATGTGTTCTTTGATCCACCTTCCTTATTGTAGTTCCTTGTATAATAAAGCAACACCTGTTAGAGTATGTTTTAAATTTGTAGTTTTGAACATTTTTCCAGTAAGCAATGAAGCAAAGTGTATGATCCAGTAATGACGAAACTGCATTTACTGTCAATCTGACCTCAATGCTACAGCACTGCTACCAAAGGAAATAATTTTGGAATACCCGTAAATCAGTGGGTATAACATTTAACTCATAATGGATTCACAATGGGAGGGTCAACATTTCATTCTAGTGAATACTAACGGATTAGCTGTCTATAGACAACAGTTTATGCAAAGTATGTGGTAAAGTATTTTGCAGCAGGTTAGCAAACAAATTGCAAAGACAGGGAGTGCTGTTGCATAATTTATTGTAATTATCTACTCAGAAATCAGTGTACTCCCTGTCTTTGCAATTTGTTTGCTAACGTGTGTGTGTGTGTGTGTGTGTGTGTGTGTGTGTGTGTGTGTGTGTGTGTGTGTATACATATACACAGAGACAGTGACAGAGAGAGAGAGAGAGAGAGAGAGAGAGATGTACAGACAAACACACATGCGCACATCAAGAACTCAAACACTATCCAAAAACTTCTTAAAAAGTTGTCTGATTTTCATCGACACAAAACCCAGCTGCTATTATGCACACATTTTTAATTGATTTTATTTTTCAGATAGTGGCCATGTGTTTAGGAGAACTATCTGGGGATGACAGGCTTGATCTATACACATATGCTAGTGGTTTGCAGGCAACTCATGTCTAGATCAAAAAAATAATTGCAAATTACTTGATCCTTCTTTCTCTCTCTACACTTAATAATGCTTAGGGACTAAAGATCCAAATTAGCACTAAGCAGCAGCAGGTAAAGAATAAGAATATGGGGTTGTCCATGGCTGATCCATAGGCTTACTAAACGTATGTGCTATTAACTTCAATACAACTTAATAAATGACCTGCATAAATATCTGCATTCAAACATGTTGTTGTTGTTGTGTCTTTCGGCATATCCCCATCAGGGGTCGCCACAGCGGAACTCCGGTCCGCTAATGTTTGGTAGTGGATTTTTACGTGCCGAGTTACCAGCCCTGATGCACAACCTTCAATGAAGGCATGCCCATTCATGCATGCCTCCACACAGAAGATGCTCTAACTGAGAATCGAACGCGACAACGTCTTGCTGTGAGGCGACAATGCTACCGCAGCACCACTACCGCGGGTTTATCTGCATTCAAACATAGCTTATTTAAAACCTACAGTCTTGATTCACTTTGTTCCAAACAGGTTCTCGTAAATATCTGCTGAAGTGTACTTTGGAAATGACTAAATGCATGGATATACAATTATTTACACCTATATTTAATGACAGACAAGGCTGGCTAATGACCCTAAATTATCTATTAGCACGTGTAATCCAAAGTTCCACCGTTTTCAAGTTTCAACTAACACTTGAGTTTAATGTTTGGGAGTTGATGCCTTCTCAAAGAAAAACAGAGCCATCAAAGTTAAAGGAGCAATACATAGGTCTCAACCTTCCATTTCCAAAATGAGGGACACACTAGCACTCACTATGTGGAAGAAATGGGCAAAATGTGGCACACATACTAACTAACAGCTTACTACCAACTCCAAGTCATAGGATAATATATGTTTTTAGTTTTACTTATAAAATAAGATTTTTTTCATAAATTAATGATTCATTTTTATTTACCACATAGATATCAGTTGAAAAACTCTCACCGAATGTGTCACAAACTCTTTCAATGTGGAACTGAGGAACATGAACTTTTTAAGACCCTGAATGAGGTACGTACCGTACATTCCTCGTAATGAGGAACATATCTTGTTCTCTCTACTCAGCTCCAGAGCTCTCGTATGCTGGACAATGTCCTCTACCACCTGCTGCCACATGGACTTAGCCCCCTCTTCACGGTCACGGAACTGCTAGCTTAAAATTTGGCACGACTGCAAATTAGAATTACTTCCACGTTGGTGTGGTGTTGTAAACATGCATGATTCTCATTAAAGGAGAAGATGGCGCTAATATTGCAATCACAATCAACGGTACCTGCTGCAGCTGTAAAAGTGGGAGGTCGCTCGCTCACAGTGGCACAAAACCCAGACTTCACGTGTCCGGTTTTCAATGATATTCGTAACCGGACAATTTGTTAGAAAACCGGACAGCTGGCAACCCCACATATCACCTACTCAGAGGTGATCTCTGCCTAACATAGGTTCATAGGTAAGTACTAGGCTATCTGCCCATGGGCATTTATAAGCCTAGCCACAGAGTGATGGCTTTCGCCTCCCCATTAGATTAGTAACCTGGGCCCCTGTTAACAGGGCTCCTGAAGTGATCCCAGGGTAGAACTTACGATTACCTATCCACTCATCAAGATTTCTCTTGAAGAGGGTCAGAGAGGAGCTCTGTCGAATATGGATTGGGATTCTATTCCAGTGTGAGGGGAGTCACTGGGACAGGAATCTATCCCTCCAGCATGTCCTGTTTATTGTTGTACATAGGTTCAAGTCGCTACAACGAGTGGTTCTGAGGGATCTCGTTTTTTTGAGGTGAAGCATGTCCATTAGTTCAGGGTTTGACATGGCCCTATAGGTCAGGCATAGGTCACCTTTGAGCAGACAGTAAGCGACTGAGAAGAGCTGGAGCTTTTTTAGTCGTACAAAGCTATGTCAAACCCAGAGCTGTTGGACATGCTCCACTTAAAGAAATCCCAATCCCTCCGAGCTACAAGCTCTAGGGACCTAAACCTTGTCACCACAATAAACAGACATGCCGGAGGAATAGATTCCTGTCCTAGAGACTCTGGAATAAACTACCTATCTATATCAAACAAAGCTCCTCATTAGCACTCTTCAAGAAAAATCTTGATGATGGGATGGGAAATAGGAAATTCACCCCAGGGATCACTTCTGTGGCTCTGCTCGACAGGGGCACTGGAAAATAATTTTCTTTGGTGGCAAAAGCCAGAGTACCTTTTTGGCTGGGCTTGTATAGGCCCTAGGGCCGATAGCCTAGTACCTACCTATGAACCTATGAAGACAAAGACAAAGGAATGTGTGCATTTACGTTCGTGAAAATAAAGCAATAAAAATGCACTTGATTTATCAGCACGTTGGGGGCATTAATAAATAAAGGTGTAATATATGTGTTTGCATATCTGTGTATATTCATGTCAATAGGAAGATTGGAAAGAATACTCTTTCGTATATTTACAGTTCAGCATTGCTCATTGCACAAGGAAACAAATGCAGTTAGTAATACAGTGACACATGCATGTACTGCTGTTACGTGACCAGTTTCTGCGACTGCTTTACATCCTTATGACTATTATAAAATTTTTATTACACTGGTTGTGAGGGTAAAAGGTCAGTCTGGGTCAACTGTTTTACACTGTGTAGTCATCTACCAAATAGCACGCCTCGTAATTAATTTTTATTAGCGGACCCTGCGATTAAAAAAGTAAAAACAATTACCACAACTGGCAACATTAACTACGTCTCATGAAACACCCTTACATGACGTCTTACAATTAAGTAAGACGTCCCTTCTTTCTCAACACCCTCCAGACACAAGGGGCGGGATAAAGAGGTGTTTTCCAAACTACGTCAGTGAAAAGGGTACGTTAATGGCTCCTCGGTTTTCCCCGCCCACTTAGTGGGCGTATTCATGGTGTCATCGGCAGCAGAGTTAGAGCTGTCGCGCCACGTCAGTATGACTGAAGGGGTGGAGGTGCTCTCGTGGGAGGCTAGCAAGGTTGGGATAAAATGTGTTGGATAGTGTGGATGTGATGCTAAGCTGCATGTTTGCATGGGGCTTGTTGCCGTGGGACCATAGCAAGAGGGCGTGTGCATATGTGCTGGTCGTAAGCAAAGGAATTCCTACACATCCAGTTCGGTGAGGAGGTAGGTATCAGAGCATCACTATACCGCTGTAGCCATTCTGTGACTTTTCTCATTAAAGGTGATTAGCCTATGTTATTTGGGGCCTTTGAAGTGTTTGTAGAAAAAATGATTTGCAGCTGCTACAGTAAGTTTATTGTATTACTGTATGGTCTTCTAAGTGATGTTCTGCTTCCGCGTATGAAGAGTTAACTGAGATGGTAATACTTCAGTAGTCTTGTGAGGATTTTAATATTTTAACAAAAATAAGCATATAAAAGGGCTTCAAATTGGTACTCATTTGTCAGTAGTGTAGCTGCTGCAGCATCAGCGCCTGTACTTCTGTGTTCCCATTGCAGTGATTGCTAGCATAATGTAGTGCACTGTGGTCTGGTTGTTAAAAGTGCAGCTTTTCGCATTTTATTGCTGTAGATCATGTAATGTGTACATCTAGTAGACTCTCCAATGCCTGGATAGTTCTTGGAGTGCAAGTTTTTGTTGTATTGATACATGTGGAGGAAGGGATAGCTTTGGTGTAAACAACGTTAGCCAAATGAATACAACTGTTTAGGTCTTACAAATATTAGTTGTGTACTGTAAATATATTATAATGTGATGGTATTTTGTATATTAGTGATTCCACGAAATAATGTGAAATTAAATCATTGACTGGTTGGTTTTCAAAATGAGCACTAGGATCTCTGTGCATTTACTCTTCAAATATGCACATATGCTTATACTAACACAAATTCATTTTAAAGAAGCTTAATATGCTTATACTAACACAAATTCATTTTAAAGAGGCTTACTTTTTCTCTGCCTTAGTATATTTTGGTTGACTAGTATATAGAACTTTTGAGAGCTGATTAATTCATGTAAAGAGAATACTAAAGTGTAAACTAGCTTTTGAATAATTCTTTATTACAGAATGATAAATGAATGCCTTATTAGTGCAATTGCTTAAACAGGAAATCTGCCAGTTGGCAAATGAATCCTGTGTGTCACCATAATATCCCTAGAGAGATCAGAAGTGTTTTTAAAAAAAGACATTATATTTTGTTGTAGTAATCATTAATGAACAATTGTATTCATGCATGTAGTTTTTTAATTTTGCTTTTCCTACAATTAAAGCAGAACGTAAAACTAATGTAAAAACACATTGCAGCAAATATTAATCACTCACGAGGAAGTAAATAATTCTGCCATAGCTGAAAATTGCATCAAGAAGTCACTCGCATAACAGGTTCATATTAATCACCCACAAGGAAGTAAGTAATTCTGTCATAACTGCAAAATGCATAAAGAAGTCACTCACATAACATAGGTTCATAGGTTATTATTAGGCTAATGGCCACTAGGGGTATTACAAGCCTAGTCACACACCCCAGACCATGCGGGTCCCAAGAATCATGGGCATTTGTATGGGGGAGAGCCATGCTAGTAGTGAGGTAACTAAGGATTTGTAGGGAGATATTAGTTAGGGTAACACTTTTTCTTATCGATGTCCGCTGGCCTTGGGGGACATGGGAGACTAGACCAAGGTAAGTTTACATTTTTCCATCTAATTGTCGAGGTTTTGTTTGAATAGGGTCATGGAGCAATTCTGTTTTACATGAATGAGGAGCCTATTCCGTGGTGGGGGGATCCCTTGGGACACATATCTGTTTCTCTAGCATGTTCTGTTTATATCACAAGCAAAGTTTAGATTCCTGGATCTAGTGTTTCTGGTGCTCTGTGTTTTGTACAACTGCAACAGATCCATCAGGGCTAAGTCTAAGGAAGGCCTGTGAGCCAGGCAAAGATCCTTTCTCAGCAGCCCATAGGAGACTGAATAGAGGCAGAACCATTAGGTGATTAGTGTAGAATGGGGTATTCATGCCCTGAATTCTTCTGGTGAGAAACCTTTGTAGGTGTTCCAACTGTTTGGTAAGTGTCTGGTTAGATACATGCCAAAGGGGGCATTGTATTCAATGATAGGTCTGATAAGGGCCACATAGAATGGTACTCTTACATGTTTGCTTGTGTAAAAAACAAGTCTTAATTCATGGGGTTGGCAATATAAAGATATATAATTACAATTCAGTAATAGTTATGGTATGTTTTGTTACACTTGCAGATGATATTTCTGTATATGCATATGGTAGTGCAGCAGTTGGCACAGAGGATTAAGGCTGTGAGTTCCTATGGTACAGGGTTTGATTCTCTCAGCCTTCATTTGTGTACTGTGTGACTTTGAGGAAGTCACCTAATCAGTTAGTGCTTCCAAGCAACTGGGAAAATGGGCTAGCCCCCTTAATGGTCTCCTGGACTGCAAGCCTAATAGTTAATTAACTACAAAGCTGTAAAAAAAAAAAAAGCGAAGTTGCATAGCTACTGCACTTATAGTTTTATTGTATGCAAATGTAATATTTATCTGTGTTTTTGTTCATCTGTGGGTAAATGGGACATTCATTGGCAGGGTAATTGTTTATAAATGGAGGCATGTGAAAGAATATTTCACAGAAAGGGTGGTGGATGATTGCAAAGGTCCACTCAAAGTTAAAGAAGACAGAAGATGGAAATGAAAGTCAAGAGTGTAAAGGGTTAAAATAACAAGAGATCCTAGAAAGATTTTAGAGGTATTTCAGAAATGTTATGACCATTTGTATTAAACAAAGGAATGTTGGAACAAGGGAAAAACATAAATGAAAATATTTATGGAAGACTTAATTATGACAATGTTAGAGGAAGGTAAAGCTCAACATTTATCTAAGATAGGAAGAGATTACATAAAAAGGGTGATGTTTAATCAATCAACAGGAAAGTGTCCAGGAAGTGATAATAATATTCTTGTGGAAGTTGGGATATTGGGAGGGAAGAAACTGATAAAGATCTGGAAGGTTTTGTTTTACAGCATTTTAAAAGCAGGGGGAGCACTAGCATCATGGAAGAAAACTGTGGTGGCTGTATTACCCAAACAGGATTAAGGCTGTTCAGACCCAACTTCATATAGACCTATTTCAGTTTAAACAATGATTATAAAGTATTTATGTATATACTGGCTAACTCACCAAAATTGACAGATACAGATCAATGTGATTTTGTGAAGAAAAGAAAACATTTGACAATATTAATAGAACAGTGATGACCCAGAGGGAAGCAGAGTGTAAGAGTGCTACTATTGTTGGTTGTTCTTGACAAAAGGAAAACATTCAATACAGTCAACTATGGACTTTATGGGTAGGGCTATGGACGCATTTGCATTCCCTAGTAGAATAATATAGTTAATTAGAGTAATATATGAATGGTCATAAGCAAGATTTGAGTTCTCCTTTCCAACAAGTTGTGTTTGAACAGATGAACCAGGCTGCAATGTTCTGGTTAATTTTTGTGTGCTATTTAGAGCTGTTGGCAAAAAATGTGACTCGGTCAATTGACAGTTTTTGCTTGTCTAGATAAGCAAATCTTGTCCTCCCTGTTTATGTGAAGAATATCTTTTTGGCAGCCATTTATTTGTATACATCTGTACAAAACTTTTTCCTACAAAATGTGTCAGACTTCTTTTTCGGACTAGCTTTGCAGAAGAAAACAGTTTTCATTCAACAGAGGTAGAAATCATTTGTGGTGCAGTATTTTACCCTCACCATAGTTATATGATAAGTGCCTCCATTATACATTTATATGTATGTCAGCATGCTGCCACTTATACACTGAGAAAGAACCTTGGCACATGCATCGTAACCTAAAAATAAAAACAAAAAACATTGTTTTTTACAGGGTGGCATGCACAGCCACATGTGGAAGGGCTGCGCCCACCACACCCCTGCTAATTATATATACTAACTCAAAGATCACACAATATTGAGGAAAGGGCATATTCCCCAACTCCAAGAATTGTGCATTCTCACACACCTGTCGACAATCTATTTAGCTGACCAAATGAGGTTGATTAAACAGATGTCAAGCATGGACAATTTAGGCCAAATGCAGGCCGCCTCTCATACTGACAAAATGTTGACTAAACAGATGATTGACAGGTGTGCAAGACTGAACGCTATTTGGGGTAGAGGTATGTGTCCTTTCCCAGATATTGTGCGATCTTGGGGTTGGTACACAATTAGCTGTGTAGTGTTGGGTGCAAGGGGCTTACTTTTTATGTTCTAATTTTGCATGTGCAGAGACTGTTGCTGGGCACATGCTTAGTAGTGTGTCGACATTTGCAGTGTCAGTATTGTGAATATTAATCTATTAATCTTTGGGTCATTCAATGAAATTGTTAGACCGTGTGTGTGTGTGTGTGTGTGTGTGTGTGTGTGTGTGTGTGTGTGGCTGTTGATATTAGAACATGAGATGTTAGCAAAGCTTATGTTTCTATCTTCTCTTCCTGCTGGAACCTAGAAAACTAAAACTGGTTCCAGTTTGTGGGTTTGTAAGGCAGTCCTTGTACTGCTAGGTTATTGGTCCATCACATCCACAGCTCTGAGCTTTAGTAGACTGCCAGAGGAGGGCAGCAGGTCGAATGCAAGTAAGGTGGTTTGTTCTATGAACATTTATTGTTATAGGTATGTAGGATTTTTGCCGCTGCACTTTGTGCCTCAAGAAACTCTCAAACAATATATGTTGTGTTATGGGTTCTGCTTCTAGAACTTCTCAGACAATTTTTTATCTATGAATTAAAATTAAAAGTAGTTCATTGGGATTCTGTAGTTATTCAGTTTAGTGTTAACTTTCCATTTATTTCCGTAGTCCATCTGTGAAGGAAAAATATTTTAACATCAATATGTTAAATTTCTTTCTAGGCAAACTTTGAAATTCTCATCAGTTTGCTGCAACTGCATGTGAAGAATATATGTAACAAATAATTACATTGTTTGTCGTAATAACTGCAAATTTGAGAACATCAACTGCAGTTTTGCTCAGTAACCATAGAATGGTTGTTAATTAACAAAGATTACTGCTGGGAAGCAACATATAGAATTAAGTAAGTTTGTTTTCTGAATTGTCAGAATGATACCCAGTCTGAAACAGGGATGAGGAAATTCTAACCCTGACGATAAAGTACACCTCAGTAAAATCAGGGTGAGCAACAGAAAATCTCATGGCAGGAAACGTGAAAGACATGACTGGGGAAATACTACTTGTTGTTGTGTGCCTGTTTTTTTTTTTTTTACTTATAGTTGTATATCAAATGTTGCAAATGAGACTGTGATGGCACAGGTGGTCTACCCATGCATGAAAACCCCTTGTTTCTCAGAGTTTTCAGTCTTGCTAAACATTCAGTTAGATTTTTCTTTCTCAGTCTTGATGCACTAGATCAATGTGTACTAATGACCATGCTTAATTGTAAGGAGTATTCATATTTCAAAAGAACAATTTTGGTAGTCATCCATTTAAAAACTTTTGTAAGGAGCAAAACAGCAGTAACATCCCCTAAATGTATTGGTACTTTTTGTAGGTGTGATGCCCGTGCCCTGGCCCAGCAGTCAAGGAGTCTCAATCCTCACCACTAACACCAGAGAAGGCATCTCATATATGAGGAAAGGATAATAAATATACACAGTAAAGTGCAATTTCCCTTAAGAGCACATAGAGATCACAGTCAGTCTGGGGCTGGTCACTCCCTTGCTCTCCAGGTCCCCAATAAGACTCCCCACTGGCACAGCTATAGGGTCCAGATCTCAGCCTAGCTGGGCAAGCTAAAAACTCCATCCTCCTCTCTGTCCTACCAGTGCTTCGTGTCCCTGCCCAAGTAGCTAACACACACACACACACTTTGAGAAAAGAGTTTATACAACCACATAGACACGCCTGGGAAAGGCTGGTACATGTTCTCCAGCTGTGACCCTATTACCCAGACTATACGGAAGTACCACCTGCCACCACCCAGCTAATATTTATCAGCTACTCAAAGGCCCTTAAAAGGGTGTCCAATTATTACTGTGCAATATTATTATCCAATTGGTAGTATAACTAAACAGTCAAGGCTTATTAGAGTGACTTGGTACAGTAATCACTATAAATATGCAGTGTACTCTAGAGCTTAAATGATCTCTACACAAAACAGCCACAGTTGAAAGGTTTTAAAATATGTAATAATAAATAATAAAAACACAAGACAATACTTCTTACTACACAGTGCTAGTCAAGAGTTCAGAGATCACAGAGAAATACTTAAAATAATTCAGTAGTACAGTTCTGACATCACAGAAAAACACTTAGTCTAATCTTTCTAGTTTTTAGCTATTTCTAAAAGAAAACACAAGTCTAATAACTTGCATATGAGCAAGACAGGCAGAGTGCTGATGAGTTGGATGGTCAAGACAAACATGCTTAATCCTCTTTGGTTCTCTGTTTAAATTGAAATTGCAGTTCTGATTTACATTACATCATTCTTCACACTTTCCTGGGGTTCCCAGGCTACACATTACATCGTTCTTCACACTTCCATGGGTTCCCAGGCTAACAGATACTGCATTTATATTCTTAACATCTCCCTTTTGTTATCTTGCAGCTGGTCAGGAAACAGAGCAATAAAAATACATTTGCGTGTTTAAATCTAGCAATTTAACTCTTGGTTAAAACAATAGAATGAATGTCTTCATCTAGATGCTTCAGCACCACTGTTTACATCAAAGGGTCACCACATGCTTTACTTTGGTCAGTAGAGTGCACTGTTCTCACATTTTTTGGTCACCACATGCTTTACTTTGATCAGTAGAGTGCGCTGTTCTCACATTTTTTTCAGTTCCACACATAACAGTATTTCTTTACATTTAAGACAACAAGCCTGTAGTTTACATTCATATTTACAAATGACAGAATTATCTGCAAAATTCTATCTGGCTAGGCTGACAGCCTTCATCTATCTTTACCCACTCTTCACAGTAGGTATATTACAGTCATCTTTTTTTTCCCATTTTCAGAAGAGAAGCATAACAACCACCCATGGATCTGAATCTGCTTCACACTAAGCTGTCTGAGGCTGGTCAGTCGCACCTCCTGCAGTTTTGGGATGAACTGAATGAAGAAGAGAGGGAGGAGCTTCTCCAGGATCTGCAGGAAATGAATTTTCAGGAACTGAATTCTTTCTTCCAGAGGGCCATGCAGGTGCCTTCTCACTGTGCCAGCCAAGAAAAGGTTGACAGCAGGATGGAGCCAGTGCCCCGAGAAGTACTGGGCAGTGTCTCAAGGGACCGAAGCAAAGTCCAAGAGTGGGAAAAAGAAGGTATGAGAATACCACTAAATTCTGTCTCTGTTGTTTTTTTTTTTTTTAATGCTGTTTGTATTGGCTAATCACTGTAACTTGAATGTGATGTTTTGTAAAACGACTGCCAAGAAGTGAAAGTTGCATGCTACAGTGTTGGGACTCTCCCACTTGACTTCCTTGCGACTGCAGTATAATTCCTTAATACTGATGTATGGAGAGCCTTTTCTGTTCTGCTCCTTTGTTACAAAGTTGCACCTCTCTGATTCCTTTGAATTGCTTAATACTGATGTATGGAGCGCCTTTTCTGCTAGTCTCCTTTGTTACAAAGTTGCACCCCTCTGTTTCCTTTGTGCTGCATCGCTGACTATATTGTATATCAACAGCCCAATGATGGTGGCACAATTATATTGCTTCTATATGTCAAACAGCTGCATTTGTTTTTTTCGTATTCCTGATGTGACTGCCCCATTAGACTCTGAACTCATGCCTACCCTTTTCTTTCCCCTTTAATATAGCTATCAGTCCTTCCAGATTTTTAGAAAAATGCCCTGTTCATGTCATGAGCATTAATGTGATGCTGATGACATAAAAGGGGAGAAGTGCTCTGCATTGATCAGTTGCTAAGCACATTCTCTCCAGGTGCCTACTGATGCATCCATCCTTGCATCCACACTTGATGTATTGTAGTTTTTAGTCAATTTCTGTTTTATTTAATTGGTGTAATGACATAAACTGTTCTTTCTTGAAAGATGTCCAAGAAATATACATTTTTCCAGTTTGTGTTCATCCGCTTGGAGGCAGGGTACCTTTGTCAGTCAAATTCCATGTGGGAAAAGCTGCTTTGCCTGGGGCTGAAGGGAATGGCTTTTTCTTTTCCATCATCTGGTTAAAATTGTTTCAGGGAAGTTTCTTTAAAATTTGGTCGGACAATTTTATTTAGTTATCAGGTTGTTGTCATGTTAGCTCAGTATGCTTACCAGAGGAGACGTTCTAGCGTAAGTGGTTGGTTGTTTCATTTGCTAGGACCAACTAGGAGCTGATGGGATTCAAGTTACACTTCCAGATTAAACTGAGCACATTCAACCTGGATGTAAACATACTCAGAAATTACTTTGTGTGTGTGTGTGTGTGTGTGTGTGTGTGTGTGTGTGTGTGTGTGTGTGTGTGTGTGTGTGTGTGTGTGTGTATATATATATATATATATATATATATATATATATATGTGTATGTGTATATATATATATATATATATATATATATATATATATGTATGTATGTATGTATGTATATATATATATATATATATATATATATATATATATATATATATATATAGACACACACAAAGTAATTTCTGAATATGTTTATATAATAATAAAACTCATAATTTCTGAATACGTATATACAATTCCTTGTAGCATATACTGCTAGTTTTGCTCACCGTGGCTTTAGGCAAGCTACTTTGATGCTGTCTACAGTAATAGGCACCACCATATAAGTTATTGCTAAATCTTTCTCTAAAGCTGTTAATAGAAAGTGTGTGTGTGTATATGTTTTTTCCCTTCATCTTCTAGAGTAATTTGTTTTTTTACCTCACACTCTCAAAGAAGGTACAGCCATCAGATTATCCTTCACCAGTTGTGCAGCACACTGGAGACGCGTGCACCTGGTAATTGTGAAAGATATTGAGAAAGCCACTCCTTTAATTTATTTGTGTAGTTTGACTTATGAAAACTTTTTAATTAAGTGTAGGACGTGTACAAAACTTGCAAGGGATACTACCCAATTTGGATATTCATTGCATTGCCATTTGTGTATAGGCTTTTAAATGGGAGATTTTTTTGTGGTAACTATGTTTAACCCTCTGAAAAGAAGAGAGCACAATATTAAAATAGAAAATAAGTCTAGATTATGTTGCATGTCAGACTTTCAGACTTTGTTGACTGTCCTAAGCTTCAAGCTGCCTCTATGGAAACTGTTAACAACTACAGAGATTGTTTTATCCTTAAAGTTGGTGTACCTTTTGGCTTGAACTACAAGAACTCCAGTGGGTCACTGTAGTAGATTTTATCATAAAAGTGGTTTGCTGTAATTTGTTTTACATGTCAAATACCAGATTTACTACTTTTTACATTTTTATGTAACATCATCAGTTGTTCAGCCAGGTCTAAGCTGGAAGAATGCATCAGGGAACATGAGAGGCTCGATATTTAAACATTGTACATGGTAGCGTTGTCGCCTCACAGCAAGACGTTGTGCAGTTCGATTCTCAGCTAGAGCGTCTTCTGTGTGGGGACATGCGTGAATGGACGCACCTTCGTTGAAGGTTGTGTGTCAGGGCTGGCAAACTCTGCACGTAAAAAATCTACTGCCAATCATTAGCGGACCGGAGTTCCGCTGTGGCGACCCCTAACCGGGAAAAGCCGAAAGACACAAACAAACAAACAGCACTGTCACTTATTTAATACAGATATTTTTTTCTTATATTGTAATAACGTTCTCCTTTTCACTAAAGTCCCTATTGTATATTGTACTTTCTTTATTGTCTCTAGATATTTCTGTTAAATTCTTTGTAAAACCGACAATGTTGTTGTTGTTTTATTGGTGCTTTTCTGTCCGGACCTCTGCTGAAAATGGGCTCACACCCAGACGAACTATCCCGGTCAACAAATGTAAAATAAATTAAATAAATTTTGCTCGCAAAAGTTATTATTAATTTAATTGTTTTTGTGCACTATTTCTTGGGTGTGGCATCACATCACTTAGCCTGTTGTTACCTGAGTAAATGAAGTAGTAGTATTTTGAATGTTGAAGAGGTCTCTGAAATAAAGTCATGAAGAGAGCACTTAACAGTGGTTAAGATTACGTACACCATACCTTTTCTGTTTGGGTTTGAGCATGTCTTCTGTGACCGGCGAACGCAAACCTGCATTTTTGTATGCTAAAAAAAGCCATCATAACAACAGGTGTACGAGTGTTAGATATGTTTTTAATATAACATGCATTCATGTAACTCGTATTCAGAATCTTATACCTGTGTAGTATTCACAAACATATGCTCTTCCACTGCTAAAAACTGCAGTTCCTGACAGTCGGGGTCACTTCCAAACAGTTGCCACAAAGAAGGAACTTATTAATTAAATGCCAACAATCTTTCATTGCAAACCCTTTTTAAATTACTAGGTGTGTAACGATTAAAATGAACCCTGTCTTAACAGAATGTGTCCCTCCACCCTCCCTGGCTAGGCTGTATGACATACATTTTTGAGGACATAGAAAGCATGAAAGAAGTAAGGTGCAAGTAATGCTGAATTAACAATCTCCCTCACTTCTTACCAATGCCAGATACTCAGTGAAATAGAAATTGCTTTTAAAAGATGTCTGTGTTATGGGAAAGGACAGTTCCACTCTGTTGTGACTTCTTATGTTGAATACTAAATCTGGAAGGCTGCATTTGATCATTTATTTATTTTTATTCATTCAAATAGTTCATTAATTTTGTTAACTATATATAAGTAGCCTAATCGCAAAAGGTCTTGCTTCTTCTAAGTATGTTGCAGACATTGTTTAAAAAAAAAGAATTAGTCACTATTGCTTCAGTTCTTTCACTGACTGCACATCTCTAAGATTACGCAAAGTCAAGCTGAATATTTTAACACATTCTCAGTGAGGGAGATTAATGTTGCATGTTTTAAAGTTGAAATTAAATAGAGCATTTATTAAGACGGTTCAGGTTGGTCTAGAATCAGTAGTAGAAACCTTACTGTAAGAAAGTATTTTAAGAGATCTGTGACTAGAATGTAGGTAGTTGAGAAGGGGAGAAGCAAATTCCGGGAAAAAATTATGAATAAACAGTTCTAGTCCTTGTTCCAAGGCTTGTACCACTCAGCAGAGACTTGTCTGTCATGTCATGAGGTGTTAAGGGGGGTAATGAACTGACTGGCTTTAATTATATCTCCGAACTGTGGTCATCTGTTTAAAATGTTTTTACTTCATAAGGCAGTGCCTCCCTTGCATCCGATCTGAGCTGTTACTTATACTGGCAGATGTATACGGTTGCTAAGCATTTCAGTGTATTTTTATCTTTTGCTTTTTTAAACTTGTGCTTGACTTTTTTTCTTTCTAATCTAGCAGGCCCGTGTGAGCCTTAGTAAAGGCAATATGCTGTTGGTGTTTTGACATCTGATTTCACCCTGGACTCTGTTTGTTTTACTGTAGTCCCTGTAAATTAGAGTTCAGTTTGCTAATCCATCTAAATTGTTTTGTTCTCTACTAAAATTGCTTATTGTATTTTGTTTACTGGGTGAAAACTCGCTGAATGGAAGTGTTATTAAATCAACTGAAGAAGTTAGAATTAATACACAAGAAGCATGAGTTACAATACAGCAATTAAAGCAAATCCAGTTGTTGTTGTTGTTGTCTTTCGGCTTTTCCCGGTTAGGGGTCGCCACAGCGGAACTCCGGTCCGCTATCCAGTAAACACAATAAATATATAGTGAGAAGTACTTCCCAAAACCAGCAAGCAACCAGGTACCAAAGCACAAAGACCAGTAATCCACACTAGCACCTCTGTCAGGCGAAGCAATAAAGCCATGGATAAAATCTTCAGTGAACACTCGTTTATTTAGCAGATTCCAACAGTTGCAGAACCACCGATTAAGACGTTTGTGTTAGTGCTGGTGGTTCTACAAATGTTGGAATCTGCTAAATTAAACGAGTGTTCACTGAAGATTTTATCAGTGGCTTTATTGCTTCGCCTGACAGAGGTGCTAGTGTGGATATAGTAAGAAGTACACTTGCAGATTAGTTACCAATACATTTAACATATTGTTTGCAACAGAGATGAAAATCTGTTTTGAAGAAACATTAGTATCGAGCAGCTTTCAGTAAATTGCTTCTGTAATAATGAGAATTAAATATAAAAATTCACAGTAGCACTGCATACTGTTGAAGGGGAGACACAAGTTTCTAACCCAGTGCTTAATATGGCAAGCAGCAGTGACTGCATTCCTGAACTAGGATCATAAATCTAAAGGCTTTATTATCAGTTTTGTGCCAACTTGTAGAAACTTCTAAAAGGAAGTGTTTTGAAGGGTGCATTTTTGTGAAGTGTAGGTAATTAGTCAAAATGATTACACAATTCAGCAAATACAATGTTATGTTTTTGGCAGTTTAAATTCTTTGGATTCCCTGTTACTACATATTATGTTATCATACCATACAATGAATATCCTCATAATTGGATTGCTTTAAAAAATTACAATGCCCACGTAAACTCCTAGACTTTTTGTATTTAACCATATAAAAATAAATAAATAAATAATCTGAGTGCTTTTAGATAACAGCAGTCTTAAAAACATGACTTAGCAGAGAAACAGCATCATGCTTAGATGTGCATACATTAAGAATACATTGAAATAGGCAAACATATCCATTGTGTTTGTTGTCATCCACCTGATTTTGTGTTAGTACTCCTTGTGTAATGGGATAATCATAAGTTTACTGTCATTTATGAAGCAGTAACTACAATAGCTGTGGTTTTCATATACTTAGTATGCAAGGACTTTGACTAATATTCAGCACCCCACCATTCAGGTTGGGGAGTTCATAAGGATGGTTCATTCTTCTCAGTGGTGGTGCGCAAAATATCTGTTCTTTATGAATTGCACACAGGACAGGATAATACACAGCAGTGTGCTTCATGCTGCAGTGCCCCATTCATCCCCGATCTCATTTAGAGCACAACGGCAGCTGTACCGTGCTGTGTTGCACGACATTGTGACATGACTTGAGCAGCTGTGTCGCAAGGTATGTTTTAAATATCTTGGTATATTGCATACCCTTTTGCCTTTATGCCTCTTGGTGATTCATAAAACGTATTACTCATGAGGCATGATGGTGATTACTGTAATACAGTAATCAGGGGATATGGTGTTAAGCAAGCCTTTTCCCAGCAAATCTTCAGCTTTGTCACTGTTTTGGTAAAGTGTAGTTGCAGCAGAAGGGTTGCTTGCACCACAGGGAACAACGTTTCCAGTAGGATTTTTCCTATTATGAAAAAGAGTTTGTTTATTTATTTATTTTGTAACACAGAGATGATTAGATTGTTCAGTTTGTCTGTATACTACTCAGCATATCAGCAAAGAAGGAGCATTGAAATAAGTGTAACTTCAATGGATTGTATACAGTTGGAGTTTCACATTACCCTTTTATGATTGGCCTGTAACACCGATGGTATTGTGCCATCGAATCTCATATACTCCAAGGAGGGCCCCTTTGTACATGCACTCTATACGTGGAGTGCTATACTTACATACTGGGGTAAAACTGCATACAGTCGTACCCCGTTATGTACCTTCCTCTGTATTTCACAAAGGGCTTTAGTACTATTTGTCAGTCATTTGACACTGCAGGCAGGATGAGCTGCATTTACTTTCAGCAGCAATTCCTTAAGCTTTGCACCGTTTACATCTGTTAATAGCAGCATGTGGGACCTGCTTGCTACAAAAATTCTCTGTTGTGGATAATGTGATATTTGTACTGTTTTCAAAGCTGTATATTTATTTATTTGTTTTTGTAGAAATCAAACTCCCTGCTTTGAGAAAACTGTAGTTTAACTCCTTCATTCCTGAAGTGCAGATTCTGTACACCAGTGGTGTTGCACTGTTGAATCTGGAATAGTCCCCACAGTGTTACTTGAAGAAATGCGCTGTGTCATGTCTACTTATAGTATAGGTTGGTTATGTATTCCAAGCAGCTCTTACCCTTTATTTTAGCTATTACAAATGTACAGTTATGGTCACAGTGTATCATAATTGTACATCTGTAACTATATTAAGTAAAACTGTATGGTTGCTGTATGTATATATTTTAATGAAAATAATTGTACCTGCAGGTTTGTGTTTATTTGGGTGACCTGTTGTGATTCATATAAATGCATGCTGCATTCAGCATCAACAATCTTTGCATTGGCAGGATATTACAGTGCTATAAATGCATGTACTCTTAAAGTTTAATATGTTATGGGTATACTTTGCCCTCTTCACTCACCAGACTAGAGTCTGTTGCTTGTTGGTGTCCTACGAGCTGCACAAGTGACTGACATCAGCATTGTAGTGACCAGTTAGCTGATACGGCATCAGTGCAGCTCAAATGGAAACTGTCTGGAATCTTCGGGGGCACAGCATTCCCCTCGCTGGGCAGTCGAAAAGCACAACTGCTGCTGTTCTTCATTCTTTAGTGAAGCTAATGCATTGAGATCAAGTGTGGAGTTGATCATAAAGAAAATAGGATTAACAGTGTTTCAGTGGGGTTGTCCTTGGTGTGTGTGGTCCATGTAATATATGCGTTATACATAAAGAGGCAGCCATCAAATACTGAGTGATCATACTCAGAAAAATCTGTTTATGACAGAAACACTGGTTTGTACTTGTTACAGCAAAAAAAAAATGGCATGAAGGTAGTGATGCAGTCTAAAATGCAGATGTACATATGTCTGGCAGAACCACATGGTCCATTTTGTCTCAATCAGTATCATCAGATTTCACTTTATTCCCAATTGTAATCCTGTTAGATTTGGTCATTGTGTGATGCAGAATACTTAATATTGTTGTCAGCGGGCGTTGGCTGAAGGGTCTTTCTTCACACTTTTTTGTGCGGAAGTCAGTTGCCTTTTTCTGGATGCACCCTTTCTGGCTGTCAGTGAATGTTAATACCACAGAGAGAACCTCAGGAAGTTGATTGTAGTGCAGGCAGCCTTCTGTCAGCAACCTTGTGCATACCTCTCAACTGTCCAGATTTTCCTCTCATGTTTTTGGTCTGTTCTTCATAAACTTTTTGGTTTTGTGGCAATTGCTGAGGTTTGATGTCACTCACTGAATAATGGCATGCATTTGAGTTTCGGTCTTCATAGCCTTCAGAAAATGCATGTTAACACAAATACTGTTCTAAATTTATAAGAGTAGGAGTAAACATCTTTCCCTATTTTTGGGCCTTTGTCCCCCCATTAGCTTAGGCTGTGTCGAGATTTCTTATGCTAGGAGGTTGAGAGGTATGCCACTATTCTGTGACATTCTAGAAGCGCTGACAACTTTTAACTCTGTTCATGCTGATGTAAGAGTGATGCTGCTTTAAGTGATGATTAAATATGCTACACTGAGCAAAAGAGAGAGTTTGGGATATTCCAACTTAAAGTTTCATTACTCATAGGATGCTGTTACAGCTGAACAGTTTATGCATGTTATTTGATAACTTAATGATCTCGAAATTTAAGCTGGTTTGTCTTAGTAAGTGGCCTAATACATAAACAAGTGAGGATTTATTTTATATGGGAGTATGTAGCTTCATATCTCGTGTACTTAATGAACTTAACTAGAATAAATATGTTTTAGTCTGCATTTAGGGTAAATATATGGTATGGAATTGGGTCTGTCATGTTTTCTTGATTCTCCACTTAGCAATGCATATCGCCTGTGCAAAACTGCATGGATCTTTTTTTTGGCATTCACAAACATTTGCACTAATCCAAAACTCCACTCACCATGCTAGTCTAGTTCAGTATGTAGATGACTAAACATTTAATATGTGCAGCATACCTGGACCTCGCAAAAGCCTTCGATACAATACCCCACTCGGGCATTATAGATAAGCTCACCAGCTTAAATATAAACCCCTATGTCACTAGATGGATTGCAAACTGGCTCAAGGACAGAACCCACATGGTTAGAATTGCTGGAGCCATGTCAGACTCCAAACCAGTTACAAGTGGTGTCCCACAAGGCTCAGTTCTGGGACCTCTCTTGTTCGGTATATATTTCTCGGAGGTACAGGCCAACACGGAAGGACTGTGGCTGACCAAGTGCCCAGATGACTGCAAACTGACCTCTTTAACCGCCTCTCCAGCCGACACAAGCATCCGCCAAAAGGGCCACATAGAAACAGACAACTGGTGCCAGAGCCATGGCCTCAAGCTAAATGCCAAAAGTGTATAGTCATCCCTTTGGCAAAAACAAAGTGCTCACAAATTACCACATAGGTGGTAATCCATTCAGTACAGAAGAAGTAATTAGGGACCTGGGGACCCAAGTTGATAGCAATCTCTCATTTGACAACCACGTGGCCAAAGTGGTTAGAAAAACATTTTATATAGCCCACCTCATCATGAAGGCATTCACATCTAGATCAGGAGAGGTCATCGTGCCTCTTTACTCATCCCTCATCAGGCCCATAATTGAGTACAATGCCCCTTTTGGGATGCACCTTACCAGACACCTGCAGCAACTGGAAAGACCCCAAAAGTACCTCACCAAGAGGATCAAAGGGCTCAAACAGATGCCATATGCTGCCCGGTTAAAGAAACTCCAGCTCTACTCAGTGGCATACCGCCTGTTCAGAGGCGATCTGTGCCTGACGTATAAAGCCATGTCCAACCCGGAATTAATGGACATGCTGCACCTCAGAAAATCCAAATCCCATTGAGCTACGCGCTCGAGAGACTTGAACCTCAGCACTGAAATAAGTAGGACATGCTGGAGGGACAGATTCATAACCCAGAGGCTCCCTTCACTCTGGAATAAAATCCCAGTCCAGGTTAGGCAGAGTCCCTCATTGACTCTCTTCAAGAGGAATCTTGATGAGTGGATGGGAGATCGTAGGTTTACCCCGGGTATCACTTCTGTGTCACTGTTAGACAGAGGCACAGTATACTAACCTCGAAAAAGGGCATACCAAAATAAATTTAAAATGGGTGGCGAAAGCCAAACACATTCTGGCTAGGCTTATAAATGCCCTAGGGCAGATAGCCTAGTATGAACCTATGAACCTATTAAATAAGATCCAACACATTACCCAAAAATGTTTCTCCTCTGTAGTAACCTGGCTCAAAGAATAAAACCTCCTACTCAAGCCCAAGAAAACTAAGTTAATGCTTTTTACCTCAAAAAGTTGCCAAAATCAAAAGCCGTCTTTTACCATAAAGTCAGTAAATAATACTGTCATTGAAACTGTAACTCACCGTAAACATCTAGGCGTTATAATAGATGAGATTCTCAAATATGACCAGCATGTACTGCACATAATTAAATCTACACACCAGAAGTTAGGCTTCTTTTATAGAATCAAAAGATTCCTTACAGACACTGCAAGAAAGAATCTAGCAACCACCTTCTTATTACTGACTCTCTTATACACCTCTTCTATCCTAACGAACATGAACAATACTGAAAGAAAGAAACGCCTCCTGCTACAATAAAATAGATAAATTTGCCGACAATCTCTCATAGAACCCGCCATTGTCATACCTTAAAGAAATTAAACTGGCTTGAATTACAACTACCTAATATATTCACAACTAACTGCAGCACACAGACTTATAAATTATCCAGTAAAATGCCTTGCAGTACAAAACTTATTACTTCCCTACTGTCCAGCAAGAGATCTCTGCTTTAGTAACAAATTCTTATTACTTACAAATAAGCCAAATAATGTTGCATTCGACTCGCTGTAGTCCCAGTACATTGCAAAACTCTGGAATATTATCCCCACACAAATAAAACTCTTTGTCAAACTTAGTAGTGGTAGTAGTAGTTTAGTAGTTTTAAACCACTGCTTAAACAATACCTTGACCAATCCTGGTCCTGCACATGCTCATCACAAGGTTAAGACTTTGTATTTACTGTATGATACTCTTCTTAAACAGAATACTCTCAACCTCTCACTATAAAAAGACAAAACAATTTTTATATACAAGTGTTACCTGTATAGTCCAGTAGCTCTCTCTAGTAAATTCCACCTGTGTAAAATCTTAGAATGTATAAATGTAACTACTGTTTGTGTTAGGAGTGGCCTTAGGTCAGCTGGTGCCCTAGGCAAAAGGGTTCCATGGTGCCCACCTTCACACCACCTGGTGCCCCCATCCTGGTATACCTACAGCAAATAAATACTGGAAAAGCGGGCCTGCTAGAGTGGCACCCTAGGCATCCGCCTAGTTGGCCTATGTCTAAGGCCAGTGTATAAATGTAAATAGAAATGTAACTACTCTGTGTTTAACTGGAACTTAGTATAATGCAATGTAACTTGAGGTTTTCTCCCCTGGCCTTGACTGAAAATGAGTATTACCCAGTCAGATTTTCCAGGTAAACAAAGACAAATAAATAAATAGTACTTTGTTAGCCCTTTTTGGGTGTCCTTCATTTATTCACAGTTGTGTATTTGAGTACTTGGTTTATGCCGGTACAAATATTCTCACGTGGGGGAATGCATATTGACTGTTTTGCAGGATGCTGATTAGGGAAGTTGTGGTTAGTGAATGTCCATTTAAGGTTTTAGGAGACTGGGAGTTATTTTTTTATAAGGTATGTATTTTTGATATCTAGGGGATCCACAAACACATTTCTGTAGTTTGTGTCACTCACAGTGACAGTGTCTCTTCATTCATTGTGTTCTAGGTTTGTGTCACTCACAGTGACAGTGTCTCTTCATTATGTTCTAGGTTTGTGTCACTCACAGTGACAGTGTCTCCATTATGTTCTAGGTTTGTGTCACTCGCAGTGACAGCGTCTCTTCATTCATTATGTTCTGTGTCTGTCAGTTAAACGTGTCACCTCAGTATATTAGAGGATCTTTTTTGGGGGGAACGGGTGGTGTTTGAGTAAAGCATTACAATCTAGACTTTACTGACTTTATCTCAGCCTGTCTGGATGGAAGGACAAAGCGAGGTTAAACATTTGTAGCACTGTACAGCCAGGAAAGTATCTGCCTCTTAGGTGCCTATTGTGTTTTTGGTCTGTTACATTCTACAGTTCATGTCTGCATAATGGATTGACTTCAATAAGGGTTTCATTTTCCAGTCTGGTATAACTGTGTTTAGGTATACTGTCCACCTACATAGTACTTCATACTGTCAGTATCTCCTACTTAAGGTAAATAGGTAACATGCAGTACCTTTAGTTTTGGAGTGAGTGGCTTGAGGCAAGGTCCACACTAATTCTGCTTTGCCGCACAGCCTTGTCTTTATAAGTGAGTTTGTATTGAATTGCAGCATACTTCATTCAGCCTGTAAGGATGGCTGCCTGCCTGGATAAGAGTCTAGCAGTGTAACAATGTGCATGTATGACCATTACTGGAACGTCATGTTATCCTGTTCATTACATAGGTAATGAATGTGTTGTTACACAAATGGGATGCGGAGAAATAGACCCTGTGATTCAGAAAGCAAAGCACTGGTGAAATGCTGTGCATTGCAATCGCATATATTTTTTTTATAAACTCCATGTTTCTTGGAATGAGGATACTCCTTTAAATTAAATGACATTTCAGTTATCTTTGAGGCTTCATAAATTAATGCCAGTACCTCACTTACTTGCAATCGCACCCCTAACCACTTGCACCTGGGACAGCCTTCTTTCTTTGCCTTACCCTTGCTGTGGCTCTGTAAACCTTAAGCAGTTTATACAATAGTTTGTGCAGTTCATTTTATCAGACGAAATCTGGCACAATGCTGAAAAAGTTCTCATTTATATTTGGTGTTTAAATTGTACACTGTCAGAGATATTTACAGATGTTTAATAAATTATGCTGATGTGCATAATTCATAGTTTATAAACAACTCCAAAATGGAACAAACTTGATGGAATTCCATTAACATGAAGACGACCACTGCATGTACAAAACTATTGCTTAGCACGCATTATTTTTGAGATTTGCTACTTGGCATAGAATCAGAATTATAACCGGAAGATAATTTGTTATAAGTGCTGCAGTGTTGCAAGTGTAATTGTTTCCTGACCACGTCTGCTGTAGTTTTTTTTTTTAATTTGTAACTGCATTTTCCACAAAAAAAGAAAGAAAGGTGAAAGCTCTTCAGGCAAGCATCAAGTATTAGGACATGGGAGTGAGTTAAAATTGCAAGCCTTCCTTGAATGATTTTACAAACATTGTCTACTCTCTTAATTTTAAGTGGTTAGGGATTTATAAAAGTGTTTACCACCAAATAAGTGAGCTCTCAGTCTCAAATGAGGTAGTCCTGAAATGTCTTGCATACTTTACAGCAATTTAAGAAAATCTTCTTTTGGCTGCTCCCGTTAGGGGTCGCCACAGCAGATCAACTGTTTCCATTTCTTCCTGTCCTCTGCATCTTGCTCTGTCACACCAACCACCTGCATGTCCTCTCTCACCACATCCATAAACCTTATCTTAGGCCTCCCTCTTTTCCTATTACCTGGCAGCTTCATCCTTAGCATCGTTTTCCCAATATACTCTGCATCCCTCCTCAGCACATGTCCAAACCAACGTAATCTTGCCTCTCTGGCTTTGTCTCCAAGCCTTCCAACCTGGGCTGACCCTCTAATATACTTATTCCTAATCCTGTCCATCCTTGTCACACCCAGTGCAAATGTTAACATCTTCAGCTCTGCCACGTCAAGCTCTGACTCCTGCCTTTTTGTCAATGCCACTGTCTCCAACCCATATAACGTAGCTGGTCTCACTACCCTCTTGTAGACCTTCCCTTTCACTCTTACTGGTACTCGTCTGTCACAAATCACTCCTGACACTCTTCTCCACCCACTCCATCCTGCCTATACTCTCTTCTTCACCTCTCTTCCACACTCACTATTACTCTGAACTGCTGATCCCAAGTACTTAAACTCATCCACCTTCACCACCTGTACTCCCTGAATCCTCACCATTCCTCTATCCTCCCTCTCATTCACACACATATATTCTGTCTTAGTCTCGCTGATCTTTTATTCTTCTTCTCTCTAGAGCGTATCTCCACCTCTCCAGGGTCTCCTCCACCTATTCCCTACTCTCACTACAGATCACAATGCCACCTGCAAACCTCATAGTCCATGTGGACTCCTGTCTGATCTCGTCTGTCAACCTGTCCATCACCATTACAAATAAGAAAGGGCTCAGAGCTGATCCTTGATGTAACCCCACCTTCACCGTAAACGCATCCGTCACTCCCACCGCAGCAATTTGAGAAAATATTTCCGTAATTTGGAACTGTTTATTGTATTTTTATGTATTAATATCTATTCTAATTAACGCTGATTTATAACTGCATTTATTTAAATATTGTCTTACCTGGAATTATGAGCAAGAATAAGTTGTTTTTATGTGCAGCTTGGTAAAGGGTACAGGGAAAGAGATGCATGCAGTATAACCAGATAAATATAAGCTAGCTGAGGAAATTGGGCGTAACTAAACTGAAAGTGGTATAGGAAATCTGCAATATTAAAGGTAATTACAGAGCCACTATCCTGACATTAGATGCTGGTATGCTGCAATGCAAGCATACTATCAATCTAGCTAATATTTAATTTTATTTTATTTAACATGCTTTCATGTTACTTCAGTAACCAATTGTGCAAACGTTTGAGGAAGTTGTTCCTCATTTTTGGTAACTACTTACATAGTCCGCTTTAGGCATCAGCTAACCCTGCAGTTGCTGAGGGGGGCCACCAAGTCACAGCAAGTTATCTTATGTTGATATTTTAGTATGTGTATTACTACTCAGTGAGGTGAGTAAAAGTAACTTACTCCCTGCCGTTCTTTGACTGCTAATCAACAGTCCCTGATCTGGAGTGGCAGGGCTAGTGTTTTGCAGTGTATTGCTATATGCTGAATTCAATGTCATACTAGTATTCCTATGGCTTATGGTGTGTGTGTGTGTGTGTGTGTGTGTGTGTGTGTGTGTGTGTGTGTGTGTGTGTGTGTGTGTGTGTGTGAAAAAAATCACTACTGTTTATGTGTGCATGCACTCTCGTAAGTACACAGTAGTGCTGGAGACATACATAACTCATATGTGTAGAAGTAAAAGCATTCAGTTAGCATGTAATTGTCTTTCAAAAATAAGGAGTAAAATACTTCATAGAGCATTCAGATTTCTAGATCTTCTTGGAATCGGGTGACCCCCCCCCATATACTATACCCTATACTGAATGAATGGATTTTGACAAAGACTTGGTGGTAGCCTCGGCTCTAAACCAGCCATGTTCTGAGGTGTGTACAGAAGCTTGCTGTAGCTTGTATGAGGGCAGGTGATGGTGTGTTCATTACTGTTTTAATTTGTTGTCTTTCGGCTTTTTCCGGTTAGGGGTCGCCACAGTGGAACTGCGGTCCGCTAATGATTGGCAGAAGATTTTTACGTACCGAGTTGCCAGCCCTGATGCACAACCTTCAATGAAGGCATGCCCATTCACGCATGTCTCCACACAGAAGACTCTCTAGCTTAGAATTGAACCGGACAGTGTCTTACTGTGAGGCGACAATGCGGGGGGGTGGGGGGGGTACTGGAGTATGTATGCAAGGGGTTGAAAGAGTACAAAGTGGAGGGGAGGTGCAATGGAAACCTTTGCCTAAGGCACCATTTCAGCTAATTACAGCCCTGCATATAGGATGTATCATCATTGCCAATTATCAATGCCCCTATGTGAAATGGGCTGGCATAGTGCGATTCACATGCCTGTGAAATTGAAAGAGCATTGCTGCTATAGTTTAGGCTATGTGTACTATCCCAAAAACTCTGCAGCATAACTTAAAAGGTTGCTTAGGGTGGGAAGACACTTGGACCGAATGTGTTAAGGGAGTGTGTGTGTGTGTGTGTGTGTGTGTGTGTGTGTGTGTGTGTGTGTATGCATGTATGTATGTATGTATGTGTGTGTGTGTGTGTGTATGCGGGTCTACTTCTAATGCCCGAAACGCCGATTCACCGACAGGGAAATAACCGACGCCAGAAACCCGACAACACACAAACCCGACAACGCGAAACACCGAACACCATAACACCGACACACTACACGTCAACACCACAGTACACTACAACACATATCCACTAGCCCTAACCCAAACCCTAACCCTAAGGTCCGACACTACCGCACACTCCCTACCTGCACCTAACCCTAACTCACTTACACACCCCAAACCCCAAGCTCCGACACTACCGCACACTCCCTACCTGCACCCTAACCCTAACTCACTTACACACCCCAAACCCCAAGCTCCGACACTACACACACTACCTGCACCCTAACCCTAACTCACTTACACACCCCAAACCCCAAGCTCCGACACTACCGCACACTCCCTACCTGCACCCTAACCCTAACTCACTTACACACCCCAAACCCCAAGCTCCGACACTACCGCACACTCACCTATCACACACCCTAACCCTACATCCCTGAGTATTGCACACTTACCTGTCCGCTCCCTACTCCTAAATCCTCACTATCGCATACTTACCAGGTCGCTTACACATTCCCTTGTCGGTCTTCCGTCTGTCGGGATTGGCGTGTCGGTCAACTGCGTTGTCGGGTTTCTGGCGTCGGTTATTTCCCTGTCGGTGAATCGGCGTTTCGGGCATTAGAAGTAGACCCGTGTATGCATGTATGTATGTATGTATGTGTGTGTGTATGTATATGTATGTATATGTATGTGTGTGTGTATATATATATATATATATATATATATATATTTTTTTTTTTTAGATCGTATTGTATTTGTCTGTAGATTTTTCAGCTTTGAGTATGTGTTACAAGGGTTTATGTTCTTGAGCTGTTGGGTTCATAGTATTTCAACCAACTTCATGGGAAGCAAAGTATGTGGTTTCAAGGATACATAGTGGAGCTTTCATTTCATGTTTGTTGGTTCATAGGTGTATACTGGGTTAATGACCACTAGGGCCCTCTCTTCTACCCCCCGAGGCACCCTTCCTAAGCACTTCAGATCTCTGTCTACCCTCATCCATGTGCAATTACTCTGACACAACCACCTGCACATCTTCCAGTCTGATGCTGCATGAGGAAATAAGAGAGCACCAAAATAAGCATAACCTGTCTTGCAAGTGTTCAGTTACATCCCTAAATTTGTAGATCCCCTCATATGTGGGCTAGTTCAGCTGGTCAGCAGAATGCTAAGCCACTTGCTTGGTGTTGACCAAGCTATTGGTTCATTTCTTGCAGTTGTCCTAAATTATACCTTCCTGAGTAAATTCTGATTCTGTCTCAGTTGAGACTTTGAGGGAAGCCCTTAAGATGCTTCTGTGTTATTGTTACAGATGCACCATCTCTTTTTAAGCAGGCATCAAGCTTTTTTTTTTTTTTTTTGCTCATTCATTCCTGTGCATTGGGGATTACTCAGAAGCAAATGAACAAAACCTGTCAGGAAGAACTGTCATTTAGGCACCAGGGTCCTTGTGCCCTCACTGGAATCTCAGGTATGTGGGCATATGTGATGTCCCTAACTCCAGCCCTCAGTGGTGGGATAAGTGCTCCACATCACCGGTGAGGCTCACAGTACATTCCCAAGGCAGGTACATGCTTCGTATGCTTCGTTACATTCACGATGAAGGCTACAGCCAGCGGTAACTTGAATAACTGAAAGCCTGCCCCACTGACTGTATATTTGCACTACTGCCCATTCTGTCAGGGTGCATGACGGTGTGCAGCAGCCACTGCCCCACCCCTCCCCCTTTTTCCAGCTCCATCAAGTGTCTTAAGATTTTAACTAAATTGTCATTACCTGGGCTGTAGTCAGAACCTCATCTCTGTATGCCACTAAAAAGACTTTCAGTGGAGCTCGACTTCTTTTTAGCTGTTAGATCAGAAAGAGTATTGAGTTCAAAGCATTTTGGTGATCTCTTAGCTGATGCTGTGACAAGAGCATATTTCACTATTAATGTCACATGTAAAATTCTTCCTGCAGGTAGTTTAGGTAGCGTTATAAGTATTGTACAGCTGGAATTACCATACAGATAATACTTTATTTTTTGGAACCTGACCTTAAACTTTGTATTGCTCCTAAAGTTTGTTATAGAGTGTTCACTGAATGCCTTGTGATAGCTTACTAACTGTTTGTAACATGTGGTGAACTGCAACCATGCAGCAGCAGATATGACTGACAGTTATGTAGTTTCCTGCATTGAACTCTCTTTGTGGCGGTTAGTAGAGCAGTTATAAGATTTAGAAGGCAGTATAGTAGTTCAGTGGTAAAATCACAGCCTCACAACTCCAGGGTGTGGTTTGAGGTTCAGTCCTCACCTCCAGTACTTTCTGCATAGGGTTCACACATTTGTTCCACGTCAGTTTTTGTCCGATTCAACAGTGGGTTGTCTGATCCAACCAGATCCGACCTTAGAGCTGATCTTGAAGCATTTCAGTTCCAAGACTTTGACTTCCCTACCCATAAGTCCCCTGGCCTCCACCCTACTATCTCAGATCTCATTTGCCACCTGTGGTGTTCACTTGTGCTTCTGTGGGCTCTACTCTTTCATATCCTTTGTGGTACTTTGTCCAACTCCTCCCTTACTGAGAGAGTTTTACTCTTTCTTGTTTATTATTATAAAACTCTGTAAAATTTCTTAGGTAGCTTAGGTGTATTTTTCTTAGTATATGTATTTAGTATAGGTATAGTAAGTTTGTTTTGGAAAATAGTTACCTAGATTTTTTTCTATGTCGCTTATAGTATTTCATAGAAATGTTTAAAACTATTTAACTTTGCAAAAGTTGTAGTTAGTATCTAATTAGTTAGTTGGATAAGTTCAGTCAGCCAATAGTCATTTTGTGTGTGTGAGTGTGAGTGCACACGTTTTATTCTTTTATTCATGGCTGAGTCAGGGATTTAAAAAGTGCCTGAAGTGTAGGCATAAACTGCCCTCCCCAAGACCCACACTCACTCTGTGTATATTGTTTAGGGGCTGTTCGTTTGGATACTTTATGTCAAGCGTGTGCTTCCTGTAGTGCTTGAGCAGTAAAAACTAGAGTGAAAAACTAATGGTCAAGGGACTCCGTCCTCCCCAGACAGGGTCTGCTGGTCCTCCCTCTTTCTCATCCACTTCTCCAAAAACTAAAGACAATAAATCTAGTGAGAAAGCAGATGCAGACAAGGATAAGAAAAAAAAAAATCAAAAGAAACTGGGGATTCCAAGAAGTCCCACAAGAGGTCTGCGGGTCTTTCCTTCTCTTCGGAATTGAATCCAAACGTACAGAGGCTGTTGAAGCCTATAGACTACTGGTGCTGCATGTCTCTTGACTCAGCCCCGGTTCTCACTGGAACAGGTCTGCCCCAGACTTCATTCTACGATACTTCAGGAGAAGCGCTACTTCAGACTGCTGTCGGTGGCATCATCATCCCAGTCTTCAAGGAGTTTGACCAAACAGGATGTCAATAGAATGATGACAACATTTCTCAGGATGCAGATACAGCTTGGGGATCTCTCGGTACTGTCCTTTGGGAATGTACAAAGTGCTGGTCCATCTCCCCTTCTTCTTCAGTACCAGTTCACCCATCGGCGCTGGTAGCTTCAGGTCTGATCTGCTTCAGAGCACCTTTGTTGGAGTCGATAGTTTAGGTAACTTTGACTGGTTCCCTTCTTCTTCTGGACCCGACGTGTTTGGATCTGGAAGAATCCTGGAGCTGAATCTTTGGTGTTGAGGCTCCGGGGATAGTTTGACTCTCAGAATATCCAAGCTGTCTCTTGCCCTTGGTGCTTTGGTGTTAGATAGCTCAGCACCAAGATCAGTCTCTGGATCAAGACCCATCAGTTACGAGGTTTTTCATTGTGTCTGAGGTCAGGAGGGAACCTATGGAGCCAGTGGCTTTTTTGATCTTTGAAGTTTTCCATTGGGTAGGGTGGATAATGAGGGAAAAGGTGGTCTCTTCGAGGTTGGCACCATACAAACCCCTTCTCCTGACAAGTCTGTGCTCCTGGAAGCCTTTGGGTCTGGCTCATCTTCCTCCTGGGTGGTACTGCCCATTGGTCCACTCATTGATTTGATGGCTGAATAGGTATGGAAGGACCCTAACGTGGTGGCACCTAGCCCAAAAACGCCAGACAAAATTCTCTCTGTCCCCATGACGTGGTGGAGTCCATCCTAGAAAAGCCAGACAAAATTCTCTCCATCCCCACAGACAGGAAACATTGGAGCAAGGGTCCTCCGGTGGATGGGATGGTTGTACCAGAGACCGCAGAAAAAATGAAACTATCCAAAGAGAGTCAGTCTGTCCATTCCCGTAATAGGGAGGCAAGGGTGATGGAATGCTTTGGAAAATCAACTTGCACGTCAGTGACCTTTGCTGTCAGGAGGCTGTATTATCAATATCATGTCACCAGATTTCAGAGAGACTTGATGAAGGAAATCTCCAGGTCTCTGTTGGAGATCCTACCAGGAGATGTCCAGAAGATAATGGATTCAGAACTTTCCACCCTGCAGTCTTCATCCAGTGTAGCCATGCAACTGCTCTTGAACACAGCTGATAGTAATGGCGTGGTGGTCCTTCTATAACTAAAATGACTCGGTGCAGTATCCAGATTCTCCTTGGTGGATTTCATCTTTGTGCATGATGTTAAACCAGTGGCAATCAAGAAAACTTTGGGGTAGCATTGCATGATGGAAAAGGCTCTCTGTAGTACTACCCAAGTATTTGTGGAATACAAGCCTTAAAATAAATAGTAAAAGCCCCCCAAAGCAACTAGTACCACGTAAGACACTTACTTTACAACAAAATCATTCCTTAGTTAAATAAAATAAACTTCCCCAAATGTAATATAAAATGTACTACAAAAAGAGCCTCAACTAGTAAATTGGACCTAAAAACAAAACAGCCTTAAGTTAACCAAAACAGAACACTACAATACACTGCTTGGAACACTGCCCATGACATAGCTCATTTATAAAAGTGTACACAAATACTGTAAATCCGTGTTCTGTAGATTGCTTAATGCATCCCATATTTTGTTATGTAAAATTAGCGAACTCTTTTTCAGTCATCACAAAAAATAAATACATTTATTTTATGTGTGTGTGTGTGTGTGTGTGTGTGTGTGTGTGTGTGTGTGTGTGTGTGTGTGTGTGTGTGTGTGTGTGTGTGTGTTTTTCATTTCATATGCCAGATCCCCAATTAACTCAATCGAAGATATTGGGATGGAGTTCAGGGAATTATGGGTATGGAAGGAGTCAAGAGCCCTGGAACCATGAAACCTTCAAATTTGGTACAGAGGTTGGATCTGACAAACCCGTATGTTGAACTGGATTAAAGTCAGGCAACATGGATCTATTGGTTTGGTAAGTACTTAACTTTTTTTTTTTTTTTTTTTTTTTTAAGCTTCTGCTTAAAGATACTTCTTGGCTGGAGGACTTAACTCTGTAGCCCTGCATTAGCTCCACTGTCAGTTCAAGTCAAACATTAATCCCCAAGTACTGTTGCCAACATCAGTGGCTGCAGTGTTACCTATTGCAGTCTCAGCCTAGGGATCTCAGCACTTGTCATTGAAGAACACCCAAGTCAGCATTGAAAGTCATGTCAATGTCAGTAACAGTCTCCATCTGAAAAATCACAGCCCTGAATGTCAGCTGTCTTGGCTTTCTTGACTGCATTGGCATTGCCAGCTTTGCCACTGCTGGTTTGCAAGGTCAGAATCGACTGTGAATTTGATTTCAGTGTCATTGCAGTCCTTGGTACCTTCTCACTAGTGTCAACTTTACCATTCTCAAGGCCACTGGCGTAAGCAGCGTCTTCACCTGCAGACTCTGACTCAGTTCAAAGGCAATGATTTCAGTCCCAGTCATTCCTGCTGCTAACAGGATGGCCTTTCAGTCTCCTTAGTCAATGCTGTCATGTCCACCACAGTATCAATTGTCCTCGTGCTCTTCATGGTTGGGGTTGAGCTGTGATGGGTGAATTTAAGGTCAAGTACTTTGACCTTAATGCCTGTCTCAATGGGTTTGGTTCTTATTCATTCCATTCTACACAGAGGCCAGTGGATCTACGTTTACTTATCAAACTGCACGTTCATTGAATGGCCGTTCATCGTACACAGACCATTGAAACTTCCTGTCATGGAAAGGCCGTATGATTGTAAATAATTTCATTGAATAATCATAGTTGCCCAACATAAACAAAATGGAATGTAGTACATACTTATTGGTATGGTAGAGATGAAGAAATCTGCCCTTTCCCCACAGTAGTGCAATCTAGGAAATCTGCCTGTGTGTGTGTGTGTGTGTGTGTGTGTGTGTGTGTGTGTGTGTGTGTGTGTGTGTGTATGTGTATATGTATACCCTTAGCATCCAGCTGAGTTCCCAATAGGAGGTTGTGAGGTCCCTATAGTGTGACTTTTGATCTTTAATGTTTCCGGTTATAGCTGGCATGTTTGATCCTTTCTGCTTTAGGCTAGGCAAAGGCATTAGTGATCCACCTGCAGCTTCATAACTACTTGTGGATGGTAAAAATTCTGTCTATTGCACTAGTTTTCTCCCTTGATTCAGGTCAGGAAGACTCAATAACCAGACTCTGGCTGCATAAACTGTCACCAGACTGTTTTTAGGTGTTTTTTTTTTCCATTGCAGATAAAGGATATGTGACAGGCTACTACTTCTTGTCCACAGTGGTCTTTGTACAGCAGCCGTGTAGTTAAGCCCCTTTAGAAAGCACTCTAGTTGATTTGCTTTCTAGAAAAGCCTTCATTGATGTGACCAGTGAAGCCTGTCTTTATCATTTTTGTCTCAATACCTCTCAACTGCCCAGATTTTCAAAGAATGTCTAAATTTTTGCCTCATATGTTTAACCTGTTCCTCATAAAATTTGTGTGTTTCTGCCAAATCATTTAAGACTGAAGTCTCTAAATGACATAAAATTGAGTTTGAGTCCATTTCCTTCTGAAAATGCATGATAACTCAAATCCTGTTACACTAGCAACTTCCTAAGTTTATAAGAGTAAGATTTAAAATCCACCCCTATTTTGGGCCTTTGCCCACCAATTATTTTAGGCCTTGTCCCGATTTCTTTTGCTAAGAGAGTGAGAGGTATGCTCATCTTGCTTGCATTCTTCTAGGTTTGTTGTTTAGAAACTACTAGGAAAGATTCTCTACTGGTCAGGATCCACTTCAGGTGCCCTCTTATAGTTACCGAGTGCACAGGTTTCTGAGATGGACATCTGACGTGCGCTCCTTCTTCGTCTTTTCTTCCCTTGCTCACCATACTAGTGCTACTCTGGCTTTATGCTTATTTACAGTTGAAAACCAAGGGAAATAAATAACAAAGTTTATGCCATAACAAAACTAGTAAAAAGTAAACTTTTCAACTTTTTGTTACAGTGCAGATGGGGGGTAACTGGGGGCTGTGACACTAAACACATAATATACTGCATACAGTGTATATCCACTTTTCTCTTAGGGCTGGTGAGAAGAATGTTAAACCTGCTGATGTTACTATGAACTGTATTCTAAGTTTAGAGTAACTGGAAAAGGATGTTACACTGATATGGATGAGCCTAGCTTGAAGTTCTGAGTGTATGCTGAGTATGGCCTCCTTTTCAGTTTTCATTATACACCACTGGACCATGGTTTTAGAACTGAATTTTCTATGTATATTTGGATTCATATTAACACAGGAATCTGTTAGCTGATTCTAATGTTGTAGTTTGAACTCCTCTTGACCAGTGAAAGTTTAGCTTTACCTTGGGCGCGTTGTACCTTGTTCTGACGTTTGAATACTGAATATGACTAAATATAGCATGCTGAGTGTTTGCATTAAGTTACTTTATGCTCCTCACTACAGTAATTGTAACTGAGACTGAAAGGCAAGAATCCAAGCAGGATGTGCTCCAGGAAACACTCCGCCTTGGAAGAGTGGTAATCTTTTTATTTTGTTAGCTCAAGGCAAACCCATTTCTGTGCACGTCATTGCAAAATAGCTTAAGGTATTACAAGCTTTAAGGGTATAGATGACAATCTACTGTACATTCCTTACCAGTTCATGGAGGTAAACATGGCAGTTTGCCTGTAGATTCTTAAATTATTTTTGTTGGGAGCATGTGGTTGTATTGAGGTGGAGGTCAAAATGAAAAGACATTGGATTTGGTCTCAAGACATGCATTTATTTTCTCAGTTTGTGAAATAATTCATAAAGCTTATATATAGTCTCCTTTTATGAGTACATTTTATGTTGGATATATTTCTAGCAGAAGCAGTTTCTTTGCTAGTACTGGTGTTGCATGCTCTTGTTTTTATTAAATCATGAGCACATCAGGCATTCTGTAATTAACTGTTAAATGTGAGCATTTTTAAAACTCTTATTGTGAAAGTTGCAGTAGATAGCATAGCAAGTCCATATTAGTAAGACTGATAAGAGGATAAGAAGCAAGTCTGTCAGATCTCAACCTTCCACCTCCAAAACATAGAACACTAGCTCTCATAATGTGGAACCAATGGGCAAAATATGGAACACTTGCTAACAGCTTACTAACAACATCAGCAAGGAAGCTTACAGAATGATTAACGTGTTACTTTACGCTTAAATAATACTGAATTGTATTAATTCATCAAAATATATCATGGATGTTACTTTTTAACACTGAATGTGTGACAGACGCTTTCCTTGTGGAATTGTGGGGAACATGGATTTTTAAGACTCAAAATGAAGAGCGTTCCTCATAATGAGGCACATTTTGAGAGGTATGGAGTCTGTGCTTGTCTCGCACCTAGGTATTTACTAGACATGCAGTACAGGAGACCATTAATGACCCAATCCAAATTCCCCATTTCCCCAAAGCACTGTCTGGTTAACTGACTTGCTGGATGTCGACACAGTGGTCAAATGACGGCTGAGGGATTCAGAGCCTGTACCACAAGAAGTAGCTTGTAAACGGATCACAACCTTGATCCTCTTTGCCAGCTGTCACTTGCTGCCATGATTTCCACTGCTGACTAGAGCTGTGCCACTATAATTCTCTTTGTGGTCCCATTTGGCAGTCTTAAAAAAAAGCATATCCTGTTAGATTTGAATAAATGTCTCACCTACCAGGTGCCACTGGTGGCCCTTCCTTCTCAGCTGCACTCCTGAGCTTGGTATAATGGTAGGTCAGCATGTATTATGTTTCCCACTATGTTCTTTTTTTCCTCAGTGTTTATAGTCAGTACCTTGTATGTCTTTCATGACTTATCCCTAATTATCTTGACCTTCCTGTGTACGCTTGTCACTAGTCTGACATTCGTTTTTTCTGAATGACCTCTAAAACTGTGCCCAGCATTCTAGGAGCAGCCTTCCCAGTGCCTTGAACAGTGTAAGATAGGCTAAAAGGAAGTGTTGACCATTCTCTCACTTTGCAGTGTAGTGCATTCTTTTGGCCTTTGCCAATCACATACCTTCCAGGATTTACAAATGTAATTTTACAGCTACTGAATGTCAAATGTAAGATTTGTTTACTTTCTGTTTTGTATAAATAGAGGTGCATTTGTTAGTGTTCAAATCTGTTTTTCCGCTGTTCCAGTCTGCCCTCTGTTGTGTTAATGTTCTGAAAATGCTGTTAGTCTCTGACAGTAGTGCAACGTAGCTAGGGTGTGGCGAGGGGCAACTGCCCAGGGAGCAAAGTGTTGGGGGGAGAAGTGTGATAAGCTGATCCCAATCTTTTTTAGTGCTTTTAAAAGCTGGTATTGCATTTACAGTCAGAGCTGAGTTTGTCACAAGCAGTTTGCTACAGTTTATAAAATTTTTTTTTTTTTAAACTTTAACACACGTATTCCGTAGCACTCTGGGTAAGCAGGGTATAAACTGTAGCAACTGTTTGCTACAGTTTTAAAATAATTTTTTTCATAAAATATGTTGAAGGAGGGTTGTGGCAGGGACCTGAATGGCTGGGGCAGGGGTGAGACCTTTTGTGTATCTGGCTACCTGGTTGGTATGCAAATGAAGGAATGTCTGTTGTTGTTTTGCTCTTGCTCTTCAGTGAAAGTGTGTGTGTGTGTGTGTGTGTGTGTGTGGGGGGGGTAGATTCGACTGTAATAAGCTGACCACTTACAATATAGCATTCGGCTACACTTCTGATCTCAGAGGATGCTAAGGCAGTTCAGCGACCAGGTTAGTACTGCTGTTATTTTTTCCAGAAACTTAATGATTTCACCTCCACTGCTATTCAGTCTCATAATACTGCAGAAAGTATAAACTTGAGAAAGGCCCATTTACAGTGATTATAGTAATCATGAAAGCAGAAAAAAAGAGTTGGTGGAAGTGGGGCCCCATGTACTTTTATAAAGAACCAGTTGGTGTTGCCTTGTAATGAGGACTTTTTTAAGTAACAGATGCCTTTATATTTAACTTGCTTGTATGATCTGCAAGACCTACCATTTGTAACTGAAATGCAACAAGCAAACCTACAGGTGTCAGTTACATTTTTGAGAACCTTTCATCTAAAACTGGGACTGCTCATTACTTTGTATGGGGACAGTATTGGATCCCATGAAATGTATACTAGACTTGTGTTAATTATTTTGAATATCATGCTACTTAACAGTGGTAGGTTTTGCTGTGCTGCTAAGCAGTGAGCAGCAGAAGTTTTTTTCTGTGCAGACTTTTTCTTTAGCAAGCATCCTTTCCGAATGCAGCATAGCCATTTAAGTAGCCTGGACATGAGTTATAGCATATACTTCTGTGGTGCTTGTAACTCGAACCATTTCAGGCATGCAGGTCCCACACTGCTGCAGTGTTACAACTGTACGTTTCATTTATTCAGCACAACTTCTACATATATTTCATGTTGAATAGAAGACTACATTAAGATTGCCATTTGTTTAAGTATGCAGATATGTAAATTATGTCAAGAAATCCAAAGAAAGAATGATCACAGTTTCAAAAGCTGAAACATGCATCTCATTTTTCAGATGTTCTTGCTATGGACCATGCTTTCATGTGCAGTAAATAGCTGCCCGTTTGTGGAGCTGCTATTTGAGGTAGAAAGTGGAAGTTCAGAGAGCAAAATATGACATAATATGGTCCTAGTGCCTTAGTATCTCCATTGCTCCTTGTGTTAAACAAAAGGATCATTCCTGAACCATCCACCCTACACCAAGGCAAGATTGTCTTTTAACTGCTTGGTTGAAAAGGAAACAACTTGCTTTTCTGCCTTTTATTGTTTTTGTAAAACCCTTGCAGACAATTTAAGAAACAGATTTTGAGGATTGTGATTACAGTACCTAGTGTACTCAGTGGTGTGAATAGCAAGATTTGCTTACTGTTTGGTAGCAGCTGAGTGTAGGAACATTGCTAGAAATGTGCGTTATGTATTAATAATGTTTATATCCTCTCACCAAATGTTTATAAATGTGCTGCTCTCCAAACTTTGCACACAATAGAATTGATGACATCTTTCTTTTTCATTTTCCCCCTACAGCTATACAAATATTTTTCAGAGTAGAGAGTCAGTCTATATCTAACCAAATGTGTACAAATATGTTTCAGATGTTAATTTAGCCATACTTTTTTGGCTTCTGAAAAGCCACTGTGTTTCTGCTTTACTTAACTGTACCAGTTATGCCTGGTTACACTCTTAGGTGGGTGTTCTCTACGGGATGAACTGTGAGTGAGCATTTAAAATTGAAGGAGAGGCCTACAGCTGTAACAGCTGAGAATACATATGTAGTTTTCTGATGCTTGATGTCACTTGCGATGTAATGACCCTGCACATGTCTTCAGAAAATGGATTTGCCATTATGTAATCTTACAGTGGATTTTTTTGTTTTGTACTACTAATGCTATATAGTTCAGAGAAATTAATAAATAAGAAACCTGGTTCAAGGCTCCCGAGAGCACCCCAGCACTACCAGGTTATACCTCATACCATGTTTTTCGGCCCCAAAACTTGGACTGAACCACAAAAGGAGGGGGAGTATCAATATTCGTCAAAGATACCCACACATCCAGGTTGGTGGCACAGCATGAAGCATCAGAGACTATCCATGTGCAACTAACAGTGGGTAAAACTGCCTTCCAGTTTATAGCCTGCTACAGACCACCTTCCCAAACCCAGAACCCCACTCGGCCTTCCTGAGAACACTGGACAATATGAAGGTCTCTCCAAACACCATTATATTGGGCGACTTTAACTACCCTAACATAGACTGAGAGCATTATGCTAGCTCCAACACCCTAGCCCAAAGGTTCCTAGAATTTATAAACTCAAATGCTGTGGAACAACTTGTTGCCACTCCCACAAGAGGGGAAAATATACTGGACCTGATCATCACCAACATGGGGACAATATGCTCCAGACCAGAAGTGTATCCCTCACTGGTAAGATCAGACCATAAACTAATCTCACTAGATATTCACATCCTGACCCCAGCCCCTACCCAGAAAACCACAGTGAAAAACTTCTCTAAAGCAAATTTCACACTCCTCAAAACCGAGGTGGAATCCTTCAAAGCCCCCGGGCCTGTGGAAAATATGGCCCAGACCGCAGAATCCTTTATAAACGCATTCTGTGAACACCTTCAGGAATGCATGGATCATGCAATCCCAAATAAAACCAAGACCCAATCCTCCAAAGTTAGGCGTCCTGTCTGGTGGACCCCAGCCATAAACAAATTATACAATAGAAGGAGGAAGCTACTACATGATAGAGCAAAATCCCAAAAAGGGAAGGCATCTCTGATCAGTATTAGCAAAAAACTACGGGCACTCATAAAATCGTCTAAGGCCAGCTTCGAGAGAAAAATTGCACAGGACACTAAGGATAATCACAAGGCTTTCTTTAGTTATGTTAGGAACCTGGGTGGGAATTCCCAGATATGCTCAGAATTAGTCCAAAATGACAAACAATACACCAAACCCACAGACATTGCCAACATCCTAGCTGACCGGTTCAGCGCAAACTTCTCCCCCCCCTTCCCCACCAAAAGGGCAAATATCTATCCCAGCAGAGTGCTGCCCCCCTGACATCTCAGATGCTCAGGTAAGAGCCGCCCTTTCCAAAGCAAAAAACACAGCATCAATGGGACCAGACGGTGTCCCGGGCTGCGTCCTACATGAACTCCAAGAAGAGCTAAACCCAAACATAAAACTACTGTTCAATCTCAGCTTTACTACAGGATATGTACCCAAAGAGTGGCGTACAGCAACAGTGGTCCCTCTCCACAAAGGTGGTGCCTCAACGGATCCTGGAAACTATCGCCCCATAAGCTTGACTAGGTTGGTCTGCAAAGCTATGGAAAGGATCATCATGGACCTCATAAATAAAGATACTGGGGACCTACAGACACTGGATCCTACCCAGTTCGGCTTTAAGGGCAGATCCTGCCTCTTAAACCTGATCGATTTTCTTTGAAACAGTCACCAAGGCCATTGACGAGAGGAAGGTGGTCCACACAGCCTACCTGGACCTTGCAAAAGCCTTCGATACAATACCCCACTCGGGCATTATAGATAAGCTCACCAGCTTAAATATAAACCCCTATGTCACTAGATGGATTTCGAACTGGATCAAAGACAGAACCCACATGGTTAGAATTGCTGGGGCCATGTCAGACTCCAAACCAGTTACAAGTGGCGTCCCACAAGGCTCAGTCCTGGGACCTCTCTTGTTCGGTATATATTTCTCGGAGGTACAGGCTAACACAGAAGGACTGTGGCTGACCAAGTTCGCAGATGACTGCAAACTGGGTGCCATAATAGACTCTCCAGTCGACACAAGCATCCTACAAAAGGGCCTCATAGAAACAGACAACTGGTGCCAGAGCCATGGCCTCAAGCTAAATGCCAGAAAGTGTATAGTCATCCCCTTTGGCAAAAACAAAGTGCCCACAAATTACCACATAGGTGGTAATCCATTAAGTACGGAAGAAGTAATTAGGGACCTGGGGACCCAAGTTGATAGCAATCTCTCATTTGACAACCACGTGGCCAAAGTGGTTAGAAAAACATTTTATATAGCCCACCTAATCATGAAGGGATTCACATCTAGATCAGGGGAGGTCATCATGCCTCTTTACTCATCCCTCATCAGGCCCATAATTGAGTACAATGCCCCTTTTGGGATATACCTTACCAGACACCTGCAGCAACTGGAAAGACCCCAAAAGTACCTCACCAAGAGGATCAAAGGGCTCAAACAGATGCCATATGCTGCCCGGTTAAAGAAACTCCAACTCTACTCAGTGGCATACCGCCTACTCAGAGGCGATCTGTGCCTGACGTATAAAGCCATGTCCAACCCAGAATTAATGGACATGCTGCACCTCAGAAAATCCAAATCCCATTGAGCTACGCGCTCGAGAGACTTGAACCTCAGCACTGAAATAAATAGGACATGCTGGAGGGACAGATTCATAACCCAAAGGCTCCCTTCACTCTGGAATAAAATCCCAGTCCAGGTTAGGCAGAGTCCCTCATTGACTCTCTTCAAGAGGAATCTTGATGAGTGGATGGGAGATAGTAGGTTTACCCCGGGTATCACTTCTGTGTCACTGTTAGATAGAGGCACAGTATACTAACCTCGAAAAAGGGCATATCAAAATTCATTTAAAATGGGTGGCGAAAGCCAAACACACTCTGGCTAGGCTTATAAATGCCCTAGTGCAGATAGCCTAGTATGAACCTATGAACCCAAGTAGTCTATGAAAAGTCAGCAGTGTGTGTGTGTGTGCGTGTGTGTGTGTGTGTGTGTGTGTGTGTGTGTGTGTGTGTGTGTGTGTGTGTGTGTGTGTGTGTGTCTGTGTCTGTGTCTGTGTCTGTGTCTGTGTCTGTGAATAAATACTGAAAAATCGTAATACTACTTGTACAGTGCATGATTCCCTGGTAACGTCAAAAATCGTATTACTTTTTATGAAAGAGTGGCACAACTATTTTTGGTATCAAGGTGTGAAAGCTCCTGACAGCCAATCGGACTCCAGCACATGGAAGAACACTTTGCTGCAAAAAAAAAACTTGATCTGTCTGAAATATGAGTAACAGTGGTGGCATGGCTCAGTTACTGAAGTATTAAGCATACATTACATACAGCACTGACCACTAGACACTACATGGAACACTTTGCTGTGTATCATCAGTTTGTTGGCTGTCACGACCCAAGATGCTATCTCTGTTTGCTGTATAGTGAGAGAGTGGCACACTGTTATGCGCATGTGTGTGTGCCTATGCTGACAATAGTGCACTTACCAAAGGACATGTGTCTTATGTATTTTTGTACAGGTACAAACCACAGAGAGCATACGGCTGTGGCCACATAGTGGTCAAAGGTATAGTGGTCAAAGGTAAGGCTACTATCTAAGTGCGTACCCAGATCCCTGACCACAGGGTCAACTCTTAGGAGTATATTATCAACATGGTCCCACTCACTAGGTTGAATAAGGAGAAAGTTACGGTCAGCTGCCTGTCTGGTGCCAGGATCTGCCTCATAACGCATACACTTAGGTCACTCCACAACAGGTACAAATATGACTCTGTCATTGTCCATGTTGATGTGTATGACCTGAGACGTACCTCCCTGGACTACATGAAAAGAGACATAGAGGAGCTCTCTGATCTTGTAGCCCAGGCAGGTATGACCCTAGCCCTGAGCAGCATCCTACCATCACCCAGAATGATACCACACTACAATCAGAAAATGATTGTCTTCAACAATTGCCTAAGTTTCTGGTGTCATTCTAAGAGGATCCAGTATCTGTCTGCCTGGGATGACATGATCGACAGACCTCGATGCTTCACCTGAGTTGGCCTGCACCTGTCACCCCAGGGATTCCAGATACTGGCCAAGGCTCTTGCCACCCCTATAGTGCCTTTTTTAGGCAATGTGCTAAAGACAAAATTACCACCATAACAGCTACAAGCAAACAAAATCTGAGGGTTATGCTACTCAACACGAAGTCTAAATCTCAAAATGCACTTGCTCGAAGCACTCCTTAAAATGGAGAACATTGACATCTGTGCAGTGACCGAGACCTGGTTCAAGGCTCTGGAGAGCACCCAAGCACTACCAGGCTCTAATTCATATCCCACCTTTCCGCCCCTAATCCTGGACAGAAGCACTAAAGGTGGTGGTATCTCCATATTCATAAAGGATATGCACACCTCCAGACTAGTAGCCCAACATAACACATCAGAGATACTTCAGATACAACTAACACTGGGTAAAACTGCAATCCAGGTTATAGCCTGCTGTAGATCCCCCACCATGTCCCAAGTCTCCCACTCCACATTCCTAAACACACCGGAAAATATTAAGGTGCAACCCAATACCCTTATACTGGGAGACTTTAACTACCCCCTCCATTAACTGGAAAAATTACTCCTGTACCAACACACTTTTTCAACGTTTTCTGGAATTCATTCATTCTAATGCCCTGGACCAATTCATTCTTACCCCCACCAGGGGTAGAAACATCCTTGACCTGGTCATTACTAACATGGGTGATTGTTGCTGTACAGGAAACTCCAAAAGACGCCCGTAAGTACGGCAGGTGCAAATGGTCAAAACACTGTCATGATTCAACAAAGCAGCCAGCACCAGAGTGTTAATAGCACACTAAATTTTTATTAACAAATAATCATTGTTGCTCCATCTACATCCATACCGGTTTAGGCATTTCTGGTTTGTTCACTGAGGAATGCAGAAATGCCGAAACTGGTATGAATGTAGATGGAGCTACAATGATTATTTGTTAATAAAACTTTAGTGTGCTATTAACACTCTGGTTCTGGCTGCTTTGTTGAATCTAGACCATTGCTCTACACTAGTAATCAACTCCTCCTGGGTCAGATCTGACCACAAGCTAATCACCATGGATATCCACATCCCACCCCCACCCCCCCCAAAAAGGAAACCACTGTAAAAAACTTCTCCAAAGTCAAGTTTGTCCTTCTAAAAACAGAGGTGGCTAACTTCATGACACCCATGCAAATGGAAAATAGGTGCATGACTGCTGAATCGTACACCAATGCACTGTATGAGCACATACACGAGTGCATGGAACGGGGTATACCAAACAGAACCAAGACACTCTCCTCAAAAAAAAAGGAAGCCAATCTGGTTGTCACCCACCATAAACAAACTCTACAACACAAGGAAAAAACTGTTGCAGAAAAAGGTGAAGTCCCAAGGCTGGAAATACTCCTTTGTTAGCCTCAGCAAAAAACTGAGATCCATCATCAAATCCTCTAAAGCTAGCTATGAAAACCAAATTGTTGCAGATTCTAAAGACAACCACAAGGCATTCTACAGTTATGTCAAGAATCTATATGGCAATACTCAGATCTGCTCTGAGTTACAGCACAATGGCAATACATATACAGAACCAGCTGATATTGCCAACATATTGGCTGACAGGTTCAGTGCAAACTTTATCCCCTTTTCACCCCCCAAAGGGCCTATCACAATACCTGAGGAATGTCAAGTCCCTGTTATCAGGGCTACAGAGGTAAAAAACGCACTGTCCAAAGCCAAGAATACAACTTCCGTGGGACCTGATAATATCCCTGTCTGTGTTCTACATGAATTACAAAGTGAACTGGCACCACACCTGGGTACCCTGTTCATCACAGCCTCATTTCAGGCTTTGTTCCTACCGAATGGCGCACTGCTACGGTCATCCTACTCCACAAAGGGGAAGAGACTAAAGACCCTGAGAACTACTGCCCCATTAGCCTGATGAGTCTGATATGTAAGGCTATGGAGCGCATCATCATGGACCTTATAAGGACATAGGGAATCTCTAAACTCTGGACTCCACGCAGTATGGGTTTGTGAAAGGTAGATCATGCCTGCTCAACCTGATAGACTTCCTTGAGTCTGTCACCAGAGCTGTGGATGAGGGCAAGGTAGTTCACACAGCCTACCTAGATCTTGCCAAGGCCTTCAACACCATCCCTCACTCAGGAATCATAGATAGACTCACTAAACTAGACATAAACCCCTGTGTAATAATATGGGTTGCCAACTGGCTCACTGATAGAACCCACACTGTGAAAGCAGTGGACTCCAAATCTGACTACCGACCAGTTACAAGTGGTGTCCCACAAGGATCGGTCTTAGGTCCTCTCCTGTTTGGCATCTACTTCTCTGAAGTTCAAGCCAACACAAAATGACTCTGGCTGACCAAGTTCGCAGATGATTGCAAACTGGGAGCCATTATTGATTATCCAACTGATGTAGACATTCTACAAAAAGGCCTCACTGATACCAGTGACTGGTGCCAGAACCATGGCCTTAAGCTCAATGCCAAAAAGTGCATTGTCATTCCCTTTGGGAAAAATACGGTGCCCATGAACTACCACATAGGCGGTACTCCACTAAATACCGAAGGTGTGATAAGAGACCCGGGGGCACAGATTGACAGCAACCTCTCCTTTGATAACCACATTGCCACTGTTGTCAGAAAGTCCTATGTGGCACATCTCATTACAAAAGGTTTCTCATCCAGGAAGAAAGAGGTCATAATCCCTCTCTAGTCATCCCTCATTAGATCTATTATAGAATACAATGCCCCATTTGGTATGTACCTCACTAGACACCTACAACAACTGGAAAGGCCACAAAAATACCTCACTAAAAGGATCTTGGGCCTTAGACACATGCTCTATATGGACAGACTCAAAAAAAACTCCAGCTATACTCTTGTCTCTTATCTCCTACTTAGAGACGATCTCTGCTTGACCTACAAAGCCATGTCTGACCCAGAGCTGCTAGATATGCTACACCTAAAGAAATCCCAATCCGTTCGTGCCACACACTCCAGGGATCTTAACCTCGTTACCACAATAAACAGAACACACTGGAAGGACAGGTTCCTAACCCAGGGACTTCCCATACTCTGGAACAAGCTTCCCATTCCTGTCAAGCAGAGCACTTCACTGGCCCTCTTTAAGAGAAATCTTGATGAGTGGGTGGGCAAAAGGAAGTTCACCCCGGGGGTCACTTCACTGGCCTTGCTTGACAGGGGCACTGGGAACTAACTTTGGGTGGCATGATGCCAGGGAATCTTCTTGGGCTAGGCTTATATAGGCTCCAGGGCCATTAGCCTAGTACACACCTATGAACCTATGGCAATTAGCTGGGATGGTTGATTTCCGAATGGGTGCAGTTATGCATTTCATAGCATTGAGTTTAAGACCATGGCTTTGGCATCATTAATAAATGGTGAGATATGGACCTTCTTGAGGAATGCTAGTGTCTGTGGGAGAGTCTATGATAAACCCCAGCTTGCAATCATTTGTAAACTTAGTTAGCCATAAGCCTTCAGCAGTTGCTTCCATTTCAGAGTAATAGATGCCAAAAAGAAGCGGGCCCAGTACTGTGTCCTGGGGACTCTGCTATTGACTTGCCTGTTGGTGGAGGTGGCATCATCTGTTCTCACCTCCTGAGTCCTATCTGTTCTCACCTCCTGGGTCCTATCTGTTCTCACCTCCTGGGTCCTATTAGTGAACCAGTTGGCTATCTAGCAGTTGATAAAAGGGTTTATAACTAAATTACTGAGTTTGTCTATAATGCCCGAGTGGGGTATTGTATCAAAAACCTTGGCCAGGTCGAGGTAAGCTGTGTGCACAGTCTTACCTTCATCCAATGCTAGATTGACCCTGTCAAAAAGTCCACCAGATTTAATAGACATTGACCTTCCTTTAACAGAGCCAAATTGTGTTGGTCCAGCATTTGCAGGTTACCCATGTTCTCATTTATCATGTCCATGAGAATTATTTCCATGGCCTTGAAAATGAGGCTGGTGAGACTTATGGGCCTGTAGTTACCCGAATCAGTGGTTGGATCTGCTTTGTGCAGGGGAATGACTGTAGCAATCTTCCATTCCTTGGGCACAAAAACTGACTGACGACTCTAGTTGAAAAGTGATTCAAGTGGACCAGAGAGGTCATGTTTCATGTTATCTCTTCAACATCCCAGTATGTTATATGGGCCTGTCGATGCAATGTTTTTGGCCTTTGAAAGTGTGTTAATGACCTGTTCTGTAGAAATGGTTGGGGGGATTGTGTTGTGCAGCATTTCCTTTGAACTGTCGGGTGGGCGGAGAGGGGGCCGAACCTGTCAGCCAAAAGGTTGGCAATGGCCTCCAGTTCAGTGTGGGTAATGCCATTTACATTGTTTTGCACATTGTTGTATATTTACTCTAAGGTTACAGACAGCTGTAGAAAGCTGAGTGGTTGTCCTTTGCCTGAGAAGCTACTTTTTCTTCAAATTTAGCCTTTGAAGTATTCATTAACCCTCTTAGCTGACTGTTTAGATTGACCGGGAGCTTTTGGAATGTATGGCTTTGTTCCTCCTACACTTGTCCAAGATTTTTTTCTTTTGTTGTATAAGTGATTGATAGTGTGCATTGCTGGGGTACTCTCAGTGACTTTAAACCACGTCTATGTTACTACCCAGATGTCTACATTCTCCAGGGAGAGGAAGGCTTGCGGGGACTGAAGTTTCTTAAGAGCAGTACCACCTTCAGCTATTCCTTCGTAGGTTTAGTTAAGTCGGTAGGTCTATCGGTTTGGCATTGCCTAAAAAGGCAGTATGGGGGGTTGAAAAAGTCTTTACCAATATCCAAAAGCCTAGAGGAGATAAGTGCAGACCATAACAAAACCCACCAAAGCCACAAAGGCTCCAATCTTGGCTAACACATTAGAGCTGATGGAAAAACTTCATAAAATGGAGCAACTGCTGGTTAAAAAAATTTTTTAGCTCCTATTAGTTTTACCTATGTAAAATGAATCACAGGTAGAGCATGATGCTAAATAAATGACATATTTAGAGGTGCAGGTGAAAAATCCTGGAACACTGTGTACACCCCATTTGTTCTACTGTTACTGAAATATAGACTCTATGACATATGCCTACACAGAGCAATTGTAACATTTAAAAGTTCCCTTTTTACTTCCAGGAGTCACTATATTTTTTCTTTCAAAAATATTCTTAATGTTACTACCCTTTTTATTAATAAATGAAGGTTTATGTTAAGTGCTAGTGAGGAGATTATCAAAGTAGTAGGATATATGAATGAGTTAAAGTGGCAAATTGTATTTAATACAACATTCCACCGGGATTGAATAATAACATAAATTATAAAGTGATGCTTGATAGAAATGTTAGGTTAAAAAGTTTATTTAATAATAATAATGAATTTTAGTCAGGTTTCACTGATTATTTTTATTGATGTAAATTGTGTTAGAATGTTTTAATTGTTTAATTTGATGATGTGACTGTGGTGATATGTATAAAAGCCATTCAAAGGCGTATATCAAATAGTTCAGAAGACCAGTTCAGGTCAAAAGTTTTTAACTAATACATATATATACATATATATATATATGTATATAGCATCACTACGGAATACGGAAATTCCACAATCCTGAGACTCTGAATCCTGAGGACCAGACTCTCAAGATTGCAGATTCTCAAAACTTTAAAAAAAAGGTAAAACATACAACAAACTATTCTAACGTGTATACAGGGGGCAAGCCCCCTTGCACCCCCCACACCCCCTGCAACTTAAATATACCAACTCCGAGATCACACTACAGTGGAGTGAACGGTAAAGTTCCTGTTCCGCTCTGTACAGCAATTCACATTCACTATTTATTTATTTTTTTTTATTTATTTTACATTTGTTTACCGGAAGCGTCCGACTGGGCATAAAACCCTTTTTCAGCAGAGGCCTGGGGAGAAAAGCTCCATTGTTACTAAACTATTTTGTTAGTAGAAAGAAAATTGTATAATACAATAAAGAAAAAAATAGTAACAGACAATCATAACGGTAAAAAGACTAGAACAGAATAAAGTGGTCAAGTGGGAGACGAGACCAATAATCTTGTGTAACAATGCTTCTAGAAGTCAGTAGTAGCAGGTAGTGACATTGTATACAATAAGAGTGCAATTACAATACTTAGTGTTATATACAGGTAGCATAGCAAACTGAAGACTTAAAATCTGATAGATATTAACAGTGAGAAAGAAATAAAAGAACATAAGGTAGTCATATAGCTTAAATTCAATGCTCATTACATATGCAGTTAAAATTTTAAAATCAGCTAGTTCCATGGTTTGGGCTACCTGTGCCCAGTACATGTACAAGTCCAGGAATTGGTGAGGTGGGCTTTAATGTGATAAGTTTTTTAAGCTAGTTATAGTTCTAATTTCAAGTGGTAAAGCATTCCACGGTTTAGTAATGTAGCAGGAATATAGGGAGTCACCTGAGCTGTTTTTACTCGTGGTTACTTCAATTAGAACTTTATTAGTGGATCTTAGTGGACGGGTACTTATATGGGGATTGAGGAGGCCTTGTAGAGCTGGTGTTTTATTGGGTTTATAGTACATTTGGTGGACGGTAGAGAGTTGCTTGAGAATGAGTTGGTGGGGTAGTTCTAACCAAGATAGTTGTCTTAGGGCCTTACAATGATGGGTTCTAGGACAGCTAGTGGCAAATTTAGCTATCTTATTATAGCAGGCATCTAGCTTGCTTAGGTCTGATTTGGAGAGATTGGTAAGGATGGGTGAGGCGTGTAGTAAAGTTGACAGAAGATTAGTTCTGGCTGTAGTTATTTTGGAGTTTGTGGTTATGTAGTTTTTGCATCTGTATAAGGTAACTATTTCTTGTATACTTTTTTTACAGTCTGGGCAATGTGTAAGTCTAACTTTAGATTTTGATCAATAACAACACCGAGAAGTTGGGTGGATGGTACTGGTTCAATAAAAGTCTTATTACTAGATGTGATGTTGAAGTAAGTGGATTGGGCTTTGAATTTAGTGGAGTGGAAGAGCATGAGTTTAGTTTTATTTGGATTCAAGATTAATTGGGCATCTGCCAACCATGATTCAGTAGCATTGAAGGATGTTTGGGTTAAGATCTGTAGTTCATTCAGCTAGAGTTGGGGCAGAACATATGACAGTGGAGTCATCTGCATACTGTATTAGGGTGGTTGTAGCATTATGGAGATTATTTGTAAACAGGTTAAAAAGGAGGGGGCTGAGAACAGACCCTTGAGGCATACTCAAAGCCACTGGTAGTAAGGGAGAAAGAACTTTGTTCCACTGTACCACTTGTTGCTGATCTATGAGATAGTTCTTAAACAAGGCTAGAGTAGACTAGCTTAGTTTCAGTTTGGACAAGGCAGTCAGCAGTTTGTTATGAGACACTGTATCGAAGGCTTTTGGTAAGTTTTAAAAAGATTGCTGATACTAGCTCACCTTTATTTCTAAGTTGACTGATGGTGTTAGTGAAGTTAATAAGAGCTGTGGTAGTACTATGGTAGGGGCGAAGGCCGTGCTGAGTATTTGTAAGTAATTTATTGTCTAGGAGATGGTTAAGTATTTGGGTGTGAACACCCCTTTCAAGGATTTTTGATAGAGGGGATAGGATTTCTATGGGCCAATGGTTAGAGAAGTCCGTGGAGGGAACTTCTTTGTGTAGAGGTATGATGCGAGCAATTTTCCAGAGATTGCAAACACACCAAAGGTGAATGAACGCCAGGAATACAGGATACTGTGCTGGAAACACTTAATTTATTGACATAAAATAGGTTGAGCGCTTTCTACAGAAGTAAATCTGTCTTCTTCAGAACATCATAGCATGGAATCATGACGCTTATATATCATAATTGAAGTAAAAAGCCCGCCCTAAATTGTAATTAAACAATAAATCAATTATTAAAACAGTGCTATCTTACACATTTCATACAAATGCAATGTATACATCTTGCTACATAACCACACTAAAAATATAGTTCATATAATTTACTTAACCCTACTAATCTAAAAAGCAATAAATATCTAAATCACTATTTTATATATACTAAATAAGCAAAATCACAAATTATTAAAAACAGTTATATAATGCCATTTGATTATTTTTCTAAAAGTGGAATAAAATGCCTTCTAAAGTGGCTATCAATCAAGATATGTATAATATATATCAATCATGATATTGGTAGAAAAAATATTTGTGAGTTGAATTTATAAAATAAAATATATATATATGTAACATATTGCCCAATGCATGTAACACATTATGTGACATATGATATATAATATATAATATAATATATGACATACAATATAATATGGAATGCAAACATTATATAAATACTATAATGAATATAACAACATATTGCACAATTTATTGAACTAAACCCTGACTAGTGGTTTTGTAGGAATCATTTCATTAAGGCCTGGGGGGGTGGCTGCATCCAACCTTATCTGCCACCTGATTTCCGCCCCAACAACAGCTTTTATGTTACCCTCGAGTTGGGGAAAACAACATCTAGAATTGCAAACTTGAATAGCTTGCACTGTGGACTATTAATAAGATGTCTTGATAGTGCATTATTAATGTCACACTTCCTTATACAGTATATATGATCATATATCCTGTTTTTAAGACAGCGTCCGTCTTACCCACATAGAAACTCTTGCAGGTTTGACAAACACTTAAATATATAACATGCTTAGATAAACAATTACCATTAGAAAACCAAATCTTACTCTTTAAACAATTGTTCAAAGTGATGTTGGGTGTATCCAAAATATAATTGCAATAATTACATTGGCCACATCTTCTAGTGCCTGTCCTCTTCACATTAATGTTTTTCTGGAATTTAGATTTTAATTCAATTATTCTTTTTAAGTTATTTCCAGTTTTATACACGGTGTGGCTCATCAGTAATCTTGCTTTTAATGGTCTGATCACTGGTCATGATATTCCAATTTGTGGTAATAATCTTTTATACCTCTTGTGACTATCTACCATAGTGGATAACAGAAGTCCTTGTGTATGTGTTTGTAGTTTTGCTCTCAGCCGCTTCCCTCTGACCCGCTATATTCATATCTCCGGTGTAGATTTGGATATACCCACCCCCAAAAGTGGCTTATATTTTAATCCCCATTCATTCTTGACATATCCTGTAATGTCTTTCACCATATTGGTGGATATCCCTTGTCCAAGAACAATCGGCCAATATATTCCAATTCTTGGTCCACTATATGTCTCTCAGTAGTCATGCAGCACCTAATGCACTGCCCCTTGATAATGCCCTCTTGGTGTTATATGTGTGTGCACTACTATAGTGCAGGTAGCCATTACTGAAAGTATCTTTTCTGTGGATTTTGGAGTGAAATTCATTGTCCTTGCTGTAGATCTGGACATCCAAGTAATTTATACTGTGCCTATCATATTGATGGGTGAATTTGAGGTAATCCGTAGTATTGTTGATGTAACTAATGAATTCATACAATACTTCAACTTCACCTTCCCAAAGTATAAAGATATCGTCCAAATAACGGACATATCTTTTAATAAAGGACATCCAATTTGAATTTAAAATGAATTCCACTTCCCAATCCAACAGTACCATATTGGCATAAATAGGAGCACAGGCAGTGCCCATGGCTACTCTATAATACTCCCCTCATAATAGATGTAATTATGGTCTAGAACAATGTCCATAAATTCTGTGAGGAGGAGATGTCATCCTGGCCTAGTCCACTCACCCTAGCCATGATACTACTAATAAATCTAGATATTCCATCCTTAGGAATACAGGAAAATAAATCCTGTACATCTATTGTCACATAAATTAATCTGGGGACCATAGTTCCTTTTTAAACAGGCCCAAAACTCCCAGGAGTCTTTCATAATATGTTCAACTATATCATAAATATGTTTGAGTTTATAGTGGATGACTTGTCCAAAGGTAAAGGCTTTACTGGCACTGCCAGATATGATAGGACTAAAGGGTGGATCATATATATCCTTGTGGACCTTAGGAATGCCCGTAATAGTCGCCAGAATGGGAAATTCAACTTTAAGAAATCTATATAGATCTTCATTTATTCTATTTTCCACTATGAATTCTTCTAAGTATGAATCAATTCGACTGTGGGCTATGTTGACCTCATTTATAGAAGAGGGAGTATACTGTGTGGAATTATTTAGAAGATTGAAAATTTTACTTTTATATTGTTCCTGATCATAGAATACTATTCCCCCTTGTCCGCAGTAAGAATGCGAATATTATTGTCACACAGTGCTTGAATAGCATCCATCATGTCATTACCAAATTGTTGCCCTTTGTATTTGTACTTACATTTGTTATATAAGGAATATACCTCAGTATTTACTACATTTTCAAAAGATGTCAGTGTGTTACTCATGGGTGGAGTGAAAGTACTCTTTTCTTGAGTCCTCAATCTGATTTGAACTAATACTGTTCTGATTTTTAAAAATATACCCAAATTTAATTTTCTCAAACAATTTTAATTCAACTAGGTATCTGTTATATCAAACTTGGTGTCAGGTATAAATTTCATACCCTTAGAGAAAATTTGAAAAATTCGCAAATACCGATGAGAAGTATAGTTATAAATCTTAATATCTCCACAGGAGTGTAGAATACTATTTTCCTTGGCATCTGAGTTAATACTTCCTCTGTAATACTATTAGGAACAACATCTAAATATCTGGGGTTGGAATTATGAAGATTCACTGATGGTTGTATCTCCGGTTCCTCCAGGAGTTCTTTCCTCTCCCCTTCGGTTCCACCATTTGTCCCTCCCATTGTCTAAAACAGTCATCTTCCCAGTTGTATTGATTAGGATGTCCTTCATCCTGTACAACTTCACTAACATAAGCAGCAGAGCGATTTGTGTATCTATTTTTGTAATAAATTTACCATCATGCCCATTTTTCCATCTGTAAGCTGTCCCCTTCTCATATTGTACTATATCCCTTTGTAGTTTTTTATACTTCCTTTCATAGGTCTTTTGATACATATTTTCCGCATATTCATATTGTTTAAAATAAAGTTTGTCCCACTGTGTAAACATTAAATCATCCTTAATCTGTTTATCCAATCTGTCTATCTCATTTTTTGAATCAATACATTCGCCAATAAATCTGAATAACTTCCTACCAAACTCATCAAACCTACTGTATCAAGGCTTGATATTCTGTGCATTCATTTCAATCCCCAATGGTTCCTTAAAGAACCGCAGCCCCATGGGTACAATCCCACTTTCCAAACATTTGTGCAAATATAAATTTTCAACCTGAAGGTTTTTAACCTTTGTTAAATTGTTACCAAAAGTAAAAATTAACTTTTTCAAGGATGGGTGATTCCCTCCTTCACCAACAGAATAAAAATTTGAAACCGCTTGTGGAATGTCCTTGAAATCAAGCGGCATATCCATAAATTTATCTAAACAATAATCTTGTCTTTTCAAACGATCCACTTGAGTAGATGCAGCAACTTCATTGGAAATTACAGTACCTTTCTTAGGTGCCTGAATGGCTTTCCCTTTGTCCTCCCCACCATAAGTACGAACCGGTGGAAGACGTTTAGGTTTGGCACCTGATATGAGACAACGGTCGCCTTCTGTGTTGTCTACATTGCCTATCGTAGTATTTGAAGCTGAAAAGCCACGGCTGCCCCCTTCGTCACATACATCCTTCCTCGGTGTTGAGGAAAACCTCCTCACCCATAGAGGAGCGGGTGAACGAGCAACCTGCGGGTTAGGTTGAAACTGTTTATTTGGAGCAGTACTAGCCGGCCAGTAGTTCAACAAGTCTAGTAATTTCCTCAAGAATGGTCATCTCAGAATGAATTTTATCTATCGATTGGAAACATTAAGCATCTCCTGCATGGAATCCATCGAAAACAACGTAATAAAGATGATAATCCCAGCGAAACAACAAAATTGCAAACACACCAAAGGTGAATGAACGCCAGGAATACAGGATACTGTGCTGGAAACACAATTTTCCAGAGAGTGGAGATGCGTTGCTCGATATGGAACGGTTAATTAGTAGGGAAACTGGGTAGGAGATGGCTTCCGCTGCTATTTTTAAGTATGTTGAGGGTAGGTTGTCAGCTGTCAGGAATTTCGGTATTCCGTAGTGATCCTATATATATATATATGTGTGTGTGTGTGTGTGTGTGTGTGTGTGTGTGTGTGTGTGTGTGTGTGTGTGTGTGTGTATGTATGTATGTGTATATATATATATATATATATATATATATATATATATATATATATATATATATATATATATGTATGTATGTATATATATATATATATATATATATATATATATATATATATATATATATATATATATACATATATATATACATATATATATACATATATGCGTGTTTGTTTTGTGTGTCTGTGTGTGTATTTATGTATGTATGGAGATATATATATATAAGGCAAAAAGGTGCAAGGCAAAACAACGGCACTATTCGACTATTGCAAAAAGTCCATTTATTAAAATAAAACACAAAATGTAAGTGCTTTCACAGTGTATCCCACTGCTTCTACAGATGTGTCAGTCGTATACACTGTGAAAGCGCTTACATTTTGTGTTTTATTTTAATAAATGGACTTTTTGCAATAGTCGATTAATGCCGTTGTTTTGCCTTACACCTTTTTGCCTCATAAGTACTTCTCTTGTTTTTGGGTGTTCAGGCATTAATCCAGAAGGTGCAGGTATTCTTCTTCATATGTGTAGATATGGTGTTCCTGCACTTGTTATCCATTTGTGGTTGTGTTTCAGTACCCAGTGTTTGACAAGTTACAACCTTGAGAGTACTGTTCGTTTTTTGTTTGAATATGCACATGCCGCGGTGATGCAGCAGTAGCGTTGTTGCCTCACAGCAAGAGGTTCTCCCGTTCAATTCTGGGCTGGAGTGCGGGGAGTGCCTTCTGTGTGGAGTCTGCATATCCTCCCCGCAGTTGGGTGGGCATTCGAAAGACATGCGTAAATGGGTGTGCCTTCGTTGAAGGTTGAACGTCGAGCTGGCACCTCGGCATTCGTCAAACTCTACTGCCAATCATTAGTAGACCAGAGTTCCTCTGTGGCGACCCCTAACCGGGAAAAGCCGAAAGACAATAATAACATTCAGAAAAATGGCATCTTGGGCATAGTATATGTAGGTATGGTCTTTCAGCAATTCAGTCTCCGTATTTAGGGACTCACTGTAGTAGGTCCCAACATTTCAAATGGTTACCCTCTCACACACACAGTGTCCGTTTGCTTAAGTAGTAGACAGTTGTTCTACTGTCTCAGAATGCCTTCCACCAAGCTGTCAGCAGAGACAAATGGAATGTGCAAGTCCATGGTTCCAGATGTTTACTATTGTGGGCTAGAAAAGGGAGGAGGGTAGTGCCTTGAAGGTTTGGTGTTAATTTACTGGAATGCTGTCTGTCTGAAAGAACAACGTTTCCACACTAGGAGCCTCTCTGTGCAACTAAGAGAATTTCAACTCGTAGATAATGTGTTGATATGGGGCGTGCTAATAAGTGTAGACAGAAAATTTTGGTATGAGCAGCACACTAGGTATATAGCAAAATAATTTGTCTAGATTGCCAATGATATCTCCTTTGATGTAGTGATGTACCGCTGCTTAACTCTGAGGTTTATACAGTTATAACTGGGAGGAGGCTTTAATTAAGGTTCCTAAGAGAGAATCCAAAAGTGAACGTGTCTGCATCTGTCGAATAGAGCACTGCCAACCACTGTCTAAAGCTGGGCTGTAACCATGAAAGAACCAGTAAGAATGCAGCTGAAGTTCAGTCAGTAACATCTACCCCTCAGACAGCAGAAAATTACTCTTTGCCACTGAATAACTAAGTATAATCCTGGCTAAATCTTCCTCTTTTTAGTATTGGAAATGCCTTGAAGATGGCATGGTACATCCCAGTCACTTTGACCCCATGTCCAGGGAAATCCAATCGAATTTTCAGACAACAGCCAAAGTACAGTGCCTGATTAGAAATGCCTAAGATGGATGTGACAATTTCTGTGACTATCCTGAGAAGAAAGTCTACTTCTCAGTCAGTTTCTGCAGCAACCCCCCCACCCCCCAGAAGGGGTTGAGGTCTTTAGACAAGCTAGGGAGATGGACTTTTTTATCCATGCTATTCTCTCTCAGGGCACTCAGTTAATTATATGTAGATGCTTTACTTCAGAGGGATAGTTTAAATTAAATGTTGAATACTGTTGAGGGCCTGCCTAATAGACTTGTAACACCTCAGCTAGAGTTCCAGATCTCCAATCAGTAGCATCCTTGTAGCAGATATGGTATATAATGCTGCAGAGTGTACTGCAAGGGTGGTAGGATCTAGCATTATACACCAGCATCTGTGGCTGTGCCTAGCAACTTTCTGTGAGGGCATCAAAGTTATGTTTATAAATGTGCCCCTGTAAGGGGGCCATTATTTTTTGAGACTGTCATTGTGTCCACTGACAGAAATGCCACAGTGGTGCAACGGTTAGCGTTGTTACCTCACAACAAGAAGTTTTCTTGTTCGATTCTTGGCTGGAGTGCCTTCTGTGCGGAGTCTGCATGTCCTCCCCATGGTCGAATGAATTTAAAGATATGCAGGTAGGTGTGTGCATGTGTGGGTGTTCCTTCCTTGAAGGTTGGGCACCGGGCTGGCAACTCAACACTGTAAAAATTCACTGCCAGTCATTAGTGGACCGGAGTTCTGCTGTGGCGACCCCTAACCGGGAAAAGCCGAAAGACCGACAGATTGTGTCCACTGACCAGCATCTTCAAAGTGTAAAGAAGAAAGATGAATTCCTTTCAGCCATAGGGATGATGGTTCATTCTGTGTATCATTCCATTTCCAGGGCCCAAAGAAACCAGAGAAAGCTATTTTTTTTCTCCCCAGGGCATCCTGTGAAGCGTACAGCAAAGAGGAGCTAAATCTGGTTTGTGTTTGTCTTCCATCTATGCACAACATTGCTGCCACAGTGACCATAGGGTGCAGAACTCTGAAGGAGACCATTATCTCACTAAAGAGGGGGGGGTTGTGACATTTCCGATGCCCATTTTGGCCTTGCCATCTCGAGGAGGTTGCTTCTACACCATCCTCTGTGAGACAAGATATTCAAGGAGAGGTGGCTGAGTAAAACTATCAAAAGTAGATACTTTATTCCATTCCCATGCAGATCAAAATCCCTCAGTTTTTACCCTTCTCAAATGTTCCACGCCATAAGAAAGAAGAACTTTGGAAGGAGATGTAAAAGCTCCTTGCAAAAAGCACCATTCAGGAAATCTCAGCAGCCCCATAAAAACAAGATCACTAGACATTCTTTTTGGTATCCAGAAACTCAGGACCTTGACACCATGTTTGATATTTGGGATAAAGGTATTTAGGTTGCTGAGGAGTCCTTTCATATGGTCACACTGTAGTCCATCCTCCCATGCCTAGCAATAGGAGACTAGATGAGGTATTTCCCAGAGCATCCTGAAAGGGGCAGAAACTACCAGTTCAGGTCCCTACCATTTGGTCTCGTTTCACCCCTTTGGTATTTACCACGTGTGGAAATATTGGTGGCTTTTCTCCATCTGCAGTATGTTGCATTCTTTCTGTACTTGGATGTCTGACTTCTGTTGTCAAACACCAGGGGTTGTCACATTTGGCAGAGGGAGCATTTGCTCTGAATATTTTCCTGTCTGGGGGATTAAGATCAGTTTGGTGAAGACACAACTTGGTCCTACACAGGAAATCTTGTTCATAATGCCAGAACCTGCTGAATGTGTTTGCCTCTGGGCAGAATGCAGCAAATACTGAATACCATATACGGTCTCAGATTCAGCAGACCTATGCCTTCAAGCACTGGGACTTCAGTAGCCACTACTCATGATAGTATATGCTAGGTTATGCAGGAGGGTCTTACAGTGGATACACCATTCCTGGTGATTCCAGAACAGGGACCCCCAAGAACACTTAATCATGCCTTCTAGGACTTGTGACAACAGTATGACTGGACTGGAATTGAATAAAGTTCTTTAGGGCAGTACTGTAGTCATCTGTGCTCATGGTCATGGTCACTTTAGATGCCTCTGGCCTAGGGTTGGGCGGGGGGCATTTCAACAAGGAGACTGTCCAAAGGATGTGGTATTCCAAGGAGTCGAATTGGGGTCCCAGGGATGAGAACAATCATATTCTTGCAAATCATTTCCCAGAGTTGAGTGATCTTGCTAACTGTCTGGGTTTTCCAAGATGTCGTCCTTCATGATGTCTGCCCATTCAGACTATATGGCTGTAGTCTGTTGAAAAAAAAGGTGCAACAAGGACCTATCATTATGCTTGAAGGCAGTGGAGTTTTGGGAGTGGACAGTCTCCAACCCCTATTTTCTGGTTTCCTCCGATGTCCTTTGGGTAGCCATCAGTCTTGTGGCAGACTCTGCTGTTGTCCATTAATAATGATCTACAAGAGGTCCCATGGTTTGTCCACAGCTAGGATGTTGTTCCTGAGGTAGGGCTTTTTGGTCTTAGATCTGTTTGCATTTTTGAAGAATGTGGAGTACCAGAATATTTTCTTCATCCCTTCTCCCAGCAGACTGAGCATGGCTGCATTAATCCAAGTGTAGCACTGGGGGTTGCATTATGCTTTTTCTCTTGTTTTCTCCTGATGTTCATTCAGAAGGCTAGGATCTACAGGGCCAGGGTCATTTATTAGCTGTACTGGCCGAGACAGGTATGATTAACCCATGCGATTTTAAGTGGAACCTCAGGCTTCCTCTGGTAAGGAATCTGTTTCACCAATTTGTGAAGGCATATCTAGACCTTTAAGCACTAACATTGATAGCCTGGCTTTTCCTCTTTCTCTAATAACCAGGGACCAGACATTTTCACACACTGTAATGGATAGTATCATATTCCCAGAATCCTTGCATCCAAGGAACTTAGAGTAAATTTAAAAGATTCTCTTTGTGGGCTGCACACCCTAACATTGACCCTTTCTCGAACCCCATTTTAAGGTTCTCCAATTTTTGTTTGAAACTTTTTTGCTTCAGGATGCAGCTATTCCTCAGTTAAGATGCACTTGGCTGCCATATTTAATTTTCACACTTGATTGAGTCTTGTCTGTTTGAAAGTCTGCAAATTCTTGCTGATGGGTGACTTTCACTTTCACTCTGTCAGTGATGTTTTTCATTTGAATTCTCTTGTCGGATAGTATTTCCCCCATGGGACCATTAAATTGTTCCATTCCTCCATCTGAGACAGTGCCATTTCAAACTTGTCACATGGAAAACCCTATTTTTGGTAGCGACATCCAGGATTTATGAATTATAGACATTGTGTGTCAACCCTCACACCTCCATAACTTTTTTTTTTCACCTTGAGAACTAACCTGTTTTTCATGTCTAAAGTTGCGACAGATTTGAACTTAAATCAGTATGTTGATTTCTTGTGTTGTGCATGGACTGTTCTAATCGGGGAGAATTCCTCCTGCATTATAAAGGAGAATTTCTGCTGCATTGCATGGGTGTGTTAAGTGGACAGGTTTAAAGGCGTTGGAAAGAATTCTCCATTTTGTTTTCTTTGCTTCCAAGAAGATAGTGCTTTATTTATATTTCAACCTCTCTGGCTCAGCAGTTGTCAAACTCTATTGTTTATCTACCAGTAGTAATGGAAGGAATTCCCAGAGTTCCCTAAAAGCCTTTCTAGCAGAGCTGTGTCAGCTTCAGCAGACTTTTTCTGTAGGACATGCTTGGATAACATCTGTGCAGCCCACACCTGTTACTCACTGAACAATTTTGAGAGATGCTATGGATTGGGTGTTGTATTCCAGGTCTAGGTCTTTATTTGGGGCATCAATGATCAAGGATATGTTTCTGTTGGTGAGCCACCCAGGTGGATTAGCTATGGACTCTGCTAGAGGCTAAAGACTGAATTCTCTTTATCGTATATGAAAGTTACATATTTACTATAACAGAAGATCTGCTTGGAGGATTTATTCTCATTTAAACAACACACCCTACTTTATCTTTTTGGTAGGGAAGGGTCTGCTGGCTGAATGTATCCATTTTGTATTAGCTTGATTAGAGACTGAAAATGGAGGAGGTGCAGCTACAGTCTAGGAAAGTTAGAGCTCCAGACTGGGCACAGTTGGCGTACTAGAATATAAAGACTGAATTCTCCAAGCATGTATAGCTTTATGATAAGCCTTTAACTCTCTCTCTCTCTTTCAAATTTGCAAAGATATCCTGCTTCAGAACCCAAGAATGAATGGAAGGGCTGCCATCATATCCTGTCTATCACAGCTGACTGTGAAACTACATTTTAGGGCATAGGAAAATCGTAGCTGATTGCATAACTGGAAACTGATTATATTTTGTAAATTGCTTTATCTTACTTGCATGGTATCTTTAATTTTACATGTGACCCACTTCAGGATAGTATCTGTCACACTTCTGTAATTCACATCATAGCTAGACGTTTCTTGTGGAATATCTATCCTTGAATGAAGTATTGTAACCTGAGTAACTGATATATGTAAGTTGATAACTTATTTTTTTCAGTGCTTCACATACGTGTGACCTACATTTACAGGTTACCTGATGGTGTGTTGACTGGCTTTGATTTCCTTTTCCAGGTCTCTTTCAGATTGCACAAAACAAAGTAGCAGTTCTTCTATTGGCTGGTGGGCAAGGGACACGGCTTGGGGTTTTCTACCCCAAAGGAATGTATAATATCAGCCTGCCATCTCAGAAAACCCTCTTTCATATTCAAGCTGAACGCATCCTGAAGCTAGAGCAGCTCGCCAGACAGAGACATGGAGTCAAATGCACCATCCCATGGTAAGAATTAGGTGTCACTGTTTTTAGCTTAATTGTTGAACGTGTACAGCTGCACATAGATCCACTGTTGGATATGGTGTTTTAGTGCCTGAGAATTTGGGAATGGGAAGAAAAAACCTCAGCATTTCTAGAATGTAAATTAGTGTATTCTTGTAGCTGTAGTTAATAGTCAGAGACTGGAGTATGTGGGTATAATTAATAGCAAGACAGAAGAATGAGGCAATGCGCTCGCTATGCAAAGATTGTGAAATTCGAGGCTTTGCCTGTGTTGCAACATTTACGTATGCTTAAAAGAAAAACTTTGGCCAATAGTTGAGCAAATCAAAGTACCACCTTAAAAGAAATTAGGTTGAAATAAGCCACAGATATGCTCCAGGCTGTCTGACATTATATTTTATTAGATTTTAATAAGCTGTTGGAGTAGATGAATGTGTTTCTCTAAGCATCCTCCTCCACGTTTCTTCTTGTGAGGAAAAATCTGCTTTAAATAACTTAGTTTTTCTATTGCAGAGGTCACTACAAACTGGAGTGTGTGTTTGACTCTGTTGATATTTCCAGGGCTATATTCACTGGTAGTGTTTTAAGGTGGTTTGCATGGCTGCATTCTCAGACCCTTCCAGATGTTTATTCATTTTATTGTTTGTTTATTTATTTATTTACATTTGTTGACTGGGAATGTCCGACTGGACGCAGGTCCATATTCAGCGGCTGCCCGTGGAGAAAAGCTCCACAAATTAAAATATTACAGACATTGTTACAGATGAAGAATCCTAGCAATTAAAATATTACAAACATAGTTACAGATGAAGAACATAGTACATTCAGTAGATAACTAGCATCTGTTCTATCCACAAAGTCATAGCTGATATTAACAATTGTTACAATAAGAAGTTACTGCCATATAATAAGTAGATTGGCATGGGAAGTATCAGAGCTTGCTGTAATCAAAGGTAGGTTGTGGGGTGGAAGAGAAGTAGAGGGTAGATGGAGTGGGAAAAATTAGAGGGGAGAGTTACAAGGGCATAGCCAGCGTGTTTTTAGGTGCGCTTTAAGTAAAGCTTTGAAGTGGGTGCATGATGGTAGAGAGGTTATTGTGGGGGGGGGTGGTTCCATAATTTGGCTGTAGTGCTGGAAAATAGTGCTTCTCCAGCAGTGTTATTGGCTCTAGTAACCTGTAATTGATTTTTGTTGCTGGATCGTAGTGGTCTGGTGGTGAGATAGGGTTGGAGTAGATACTGGAGGGATGGGACCTGAGTGCGAGTTGATACCATTGAAGGAGGTGATGTAGTTCTAACCAGCCTAGTTCAGTAAGTGAGAGACAGTGGTGACTGTGGTAGGATGCCCCAGTGGCAAATTTGGCGATTTTGTTGTAGCAGGTCTTGTTTATTTAAATCGCATTGCCTTAGGTTGGTATATATTGGAGAGGCATAAAGTAGGATAGAGATAAGGTGCGAATTTGCAACTGAAATTCTAGCTGCTTTGGTGAGGAGTTGCTTATTTCTGTATAGGGCTCCTAGTTTTTGGTGGACTTTGTTTATGGTCATGGATATGTGAATGTCAAATTTGAGGTTGTTGTCTATTTCAACTCCTAGCAATTTGATGTGATCTGTTAGGTGGATAGTGGTGTTGTCTTTTGCTGTGATGTTAAAGTGAGAGTTGTTCTGAGTATGTTTGGTGGGTTCAAAGATGAGGAGTTTAGTTTTGTTTGGGGTGATTATTAACTGGGCATCCGGTACCCAAGTTTCAACAGAGGAAAAGGCATCCTGTGTGACCTTTTGCAGTTTGGGTAAGAACTGGGCTGAGCAGATGATGGTTGAGTCATCTGCATATTGTATGAGTGTGCCATGTTTGGTGGCAGAGGCTAGATCATTGGTGAAAATAGAAAAGAGTAGGGGTCCAAGGATGGATCCTTGGGGAGCACCAGTAGAGACAGGTAGTTTGGGAGATATGTCATTTTGCCATGCAACAGATTGCTGGCGGTCAGACAGGTAACTTTGAATCCAGTTAGTGACTGATTGAGAAAAGGATAGGTTATTGAGTAGAGAGAGGAGTTGTTTGTGTAGGACCATGTCAAATGCTTTAGATAGCTCTAGGAAGGTAGCAGAGGAGAGATGGCCATTGTTTTTATGTTGAAGGATAGTGTTAGTAAAAGAGAGTAAGGCAGTGGTGGTGCTATGGTTTGGTCAGAAACCATGTTGAGCATTAGAAAGGAGGTTGTTAGTAAGGAGGTAGTCTGAGATTTGAGAGTGAATGCATCTCTCTAGTATTTTGGAGCGGGAGATAGAATTGCTATGGGGCGGTAGTTGGTTAGTTCTGTGGAGGGGCCGCCTTTGTGAAGGGGAATGATGTGTGATATTTTCCATAGTGTAGGGATGTAGCATTCTGACAGAGATTGGTTAATCAAGATGGATACTGGGTAGGCTAGGGCATCAGCTGCAATTTGTAGGAATTCACTTGCGAGGTTGTCTACTGCTAATTTTGTGGGTTTAAGGTTAGTTAAGAGTTTTTTTTATGTTGGAGGTAGGAATGGGAGAAAATGAGAAGAGTGTGGGAAGATTACTGGGTGAAGGTGTGGGGTGTAGGGGAGGGGGGTTGTGTTGTCTAGCTAGTGATAGTACGGTTTGTGTGAAGTGTGTGTTGAATGAGGTAGCAGTATTTTCTGAGGAGTGAGGAATGTTAGGTGTAGGGGTATTGATTTTACCTGGGTGGAGGATGGAGTTTATGGAGGTCCAGAATTGTTTGGGGTTGTTTTGGGAGGAGTTGAGGGCAGACTGGTAGTATTGGATTTTGTCCTCCTTTATTAGCTTTTTGACTCTATTGCATAGTTCTAGGAATTTCTGTCTAGCTGAGCGGGTTTTGGTTTTGCGCCACTGTTCCCAGGCTTTATCTCGGTTTTTCATTTCTGACCTAGTGGTTTTCTGTAGCCATGAGGAGGGTTGGGCTTTGGTTCTGGTAAGTCTTATGGGGGCATGGTTATTTAGGATGCTTAGGGAGGTAGTATTGAAAAATTGGACTGCCTCATCTAGGCTGAGGTAATTTAGAGGGTGTCAGTTACATTCTTTGAGGGATGAGATAAATGTGATTTGGGTTAAAGTGTAGTTTTTTACGTATTTGACGGTAGATGACAGGTTTAACTTGGTATAGGTGTTTTTTGAGTAGGAATGTTGGGGAATGATCACTGAGGCTATATCTGATAGGCAGCCTGCTGTATAGGACTGGGGAATCTTGCTGACTAGTATCCAATCCAGGGTGGTGTTCTTGTTGGAGTTTTTATTTATTCTGGTTGGTGACTGGACTAGTTGGGTGAAGCCTTGAAAGTTTAGATGCTGGGTTGGATGGTTGCAACAACAGGATTGCCAATCAATATTGAATTCACCTAAAATTATGGTCTCTTGAGGGAGATAGTGGGTAGTCCAGCTGAGGAGGTTTTCTAGTGAAGGGATATTTTGGCCAGGTGGGAAGTAGCATCCTATTATGTTGATGGTTTTATTTTGGTTTATTTTCAGGTTGGTATATATTATTTCTTTATTGGCAATTTGGGGAGCTGATGAGTTTAGAATCTGGATGTTTAGATGCTGTTTAAATATTATAGCAATACCACCTCCTTTCTTGTTTAGTCAGTCTAGTCTTAGTATGTTGTAACCATTAGGGAGGATTTGCTCACTGGTAATGTCAGGTTTTAGCCAGATTTCTGTCAGGATGATTATATCTGTGGAGTATAAGTCTATGGTGGCATGGAGTCTGTGGACTTTGTTGGCTATACTTCTGATATTTAGGCTTAGCAGAAGGAGGTCATTTGGTTTTCTACTGGCTGGGATTTGGGAGATGTGGTTGTTAGGCTGATTATTAAAAGTGGGGTTGGAGATGGAGGGGCCAGGGTTGGGGTGGATGTCTCCACTGAGGGCAAGTTTTGATATGCATGAGGTTATTAGTTTTATCAGTTTGTGAAAGAGTTTGCATTTTAGGGAAACTTTATGACTGGGTGCAGTCGGTAACAGATGTGGTGGGAGGGTTATTTTGTTAACTTGTAGGGATGCATTTAGTTTTAGTATTTTAGTTGATAGAATATGTGGGGGATGCATAGGGATGGTTCTTGAGTTTGTGGGAGAGGAGCAGAGTGAAGGTGAGTCATGAGTGATGGAGTGAATAGTTGTACAGTGGAAGTGGTTGAGTGGGGTATAATGGAGTTTTGATAAGATGTAAGATATGCAAGGAGAGGGTATGCAAAGAGTATAAGTATTGTATGCTTATTCATGTTAGAAAAGGAGGGGTAGGGGTAGTAGTGGGAATATGGTGGATTTAGAGTTGGGAGTAGTGTTGTGGTTGGTGGTAAAAATGATGGAGGGGTTTGTTCTAATAAAGGTAGGACTACCGGGGGGGGGTGATAATTGGGGGCAGGGTGGGGAGCGAAGCGGGCAGAGACCTGTTAGCTGCTCTGAGGAGGGGTTGTGGGCTGGAAAATTAGATAACAGAGAATACAGGCCTTTATATAACTTATGTCCTATACATTCCTAGTGGGGGAGGAGTCCTGTGGGAGTGACTGGCAGGTCTCTCAACCAGATTCTGGAAGATGGGCAATTCAGACAAAAACAAACAATCAATTGACTCAAAACTGTAGTAAGTGATATGGAGAGAGTACCAAGAGAATAGATGAACTGCAGTTAAGTAAATGGCAGTACAGTTCAAGGGGGAACTAAACTAGCACAAGTTAATTATTTCTGGTGTTACTAATTCTGGGGTAGTGCAGTTTAGTTTGGAAGTGGATAGCTATTGCCATACAAAAATAGTTTAATATTGACTGGTCACAGATGAAACTGGGGAAAAAAGCACAGTTGGATGTAAAAGCCATAGGTAAAAATTTAAAATGTTGCCTTGCTACTCGGACAGAGGTACAGAACCCAGCAGTGTGCCATTAGCTAGAGTCTGAAATGGGGTCTTACAGGATTGGAGTTAGGAAAACTGGGCTAGCTAGACAGGCCTCTGCAAGTGTGCATGCTTTAAACAAAAAAAACCCTCAGTATATAAAGGCATTAACATTAAGGCTTTATGTTGAAAGTTAAGACATACATTGCGTTTAATTTGAAGAAAAGCTGTGCTTGCGGAGAAGCCTTTGTAATATTTTCACTGGAATTGCACTTCAGCAATAGTACTTATTCAAGTTTGGAGGGTGGGGGGTGCAACTGCAGCCCAAGATGTTTAAACAGATTGCGTTTTAATTTGAAAAAAAGCCATGCTTGCAGAGAAGCTTTTGTAATATTTTCACTGGAATTGCACTTCAGAAATAGTGCTTATTCAAGTTTGGAGGGTGGGGGGGTGCACCTGCAGCCCAAGACATTTAAACAGAGCGAGCACACTTCACAGAGAGGGGAGATGACTGCAGAAGAGAAGTATTAGTGTGTTTATTTATTTAATATTTGTTTACTGGGAAAGTCTGACTTGGAATGAAGCCAATTTTCAGTGGAGGCTTGGGGAGAAACGCTCCCAACGTACGTCTTTATAATGTTATATAATACTGCAGAGGGATCAAAAAGTGTGATGAAAGTGACAAACTGATCCAGGGTATCTAAAAAATTTTCAGCCTTCCTTTTCCACATTGTGCAAGGGTTTTTCTTATACAAATTTGGCAAAAAAAAAAAAAACAAAACATAAAAAACAGAATAAACAGTCTCAATGGATTCCAGGTAAATAGATGAATGATAAGGGGGTTCCAAAATGAATCTCTATTTTTATCTCTGGCAACAGATAGTTTTAGACAATTGGGTTCTAAAAGTTATTCATCAATCAAGAGATAGTAGTGGGAGGACATTCCTCCTTTCCAAGGGGGGGGGGGGTGGTCATTCCTCATCCTCTAGATCAAACTGTTCATCATCACATGCTGTCCCAAGAAGTGATAGAACCAGTTCCTCCTTCCCAGCGGGAGAAAGGCTTTTATTCAAGGATGTTCCTAGTGCCAAAGAAAGAAAATACTTGGAGACCAGTTATTATCTTTCTTTCGTTAACCTGTTTGTAATAGTGTCCAAATTCAAAATGATGCCACTTCACAATCGGTTACCTCTTTTTCTTGTCAATTTTTTTAGTAGCACTAGACATAAAAGATGTTTATCATCACATCCTTATTCATCTAGACTTGATGTTTCTTAAGGTTTTGTGTGTCTGGATCACATTGTCAGTTCTGCTCCTTATCCTTTGGACTATCCACTACACCACGAATGCTCACAATGTGTCTAGTTCCAGTCACAGCTCAGAATACAGGGTATCCACATTTTCCATATTTAGATGACTTGCTTATCTTTGCAGAGTCTTTTTCAAAAGATGGGTTGCAGATCTCTTGCACAAGCTGGGATTCCAAGGGAACATTCAAAGGTCTTCTTGACTCCCCCACACAGGATTGTGTTCCTGGGGTGTCAACTAGACACCACAGTTAAAAAGAACTGTTTTTCCAAAGGAAAAAAAAAAAGGTCTTTATTGAGAGCTATTTCTAAGGTTTTCCACTAATATTTGTCACTGTGAGGGAATACTTTAGAAATTTGGGCTCTTATGATTCTCGTACCACAGACAAGATTCCACGTGAGAAAGATTCAGTAGTATCAAAATCTCTTTAAGACCAGTATCAACACCCTTTATCTTTTCAAATCCTAGTGCTGGGGTTTGTCAGAAGAAAAATCTTTTGTTGGAGACAACAGATATCCTTAAATCCAGTTCTTCCCTTCTCTCTCCCTGCACCGAAGCACTCAGTCACCACAAACACTTTGAACTTTGCTTGGGGAACAGTTCAGGAGGAATAAAAGTGCAGCGAGTGTGGGGCACAAAAGACAGTTTCAAGCACATAAATATCGAGGAGATGTTTTCCCTGATCAAGGCACTCAACTTTGTAAACCATCTTTGCTTTTCAGGACCTCTTCAGGATAATAGCACACTCATGTGGTACACCAACAGACAAGGGGGAACCAGGTTCTACTGCCTTTGCAGACCAGATATATTAGTTTGGGATATAGCTTCACAGCACAATCTTGCTCTACAGGCATTCTGTATCAGAGTAAAATTGTGTAGCAGACAAGCTGAGCAAGACCATGGCAGACCCTCAAGAATGGAAATGAGATCAGAGGGTCTTGCAAGATTTTATCCATCTGTAGGCAGTTCCTCAAGTAGACCTCTTTACCTCCACTCTAAACAGTCAGCTAGGAAAATTCTGTTCCAGGTCTCCATGCAGGAAGGCAGTTGCCTTTTTTTGTTTTTGAAAATGAATTTTCCTGTCTTTCCACCCTTTCCACTAATATCCAGGGTGCTTCTGAAGATTCAGAAGGAATCCCACAAGATCATTGTGATGACTCCCTTCTGGAGCAGGCAGACATGGTTCTCCCTTTCTTTTGGAAATTTCTAGTGGCAATTACCACAGGCTGCTTCACAGACTGGCTATACTTGTACAAGAACAGGGGTGTATCCCAACATCAGTCATGTTCAACTGACTGCCTGGGTGATAGTCTTAATTCCTTTAGGTCTCTGTTTTCTGAGAACGTGCAACAGGTACTAATGGAGGCGAGAAAGTCTGCTGCTTAAGAAAATCATAAACCATCACCCATTCAGGGCAAGTATTTCTCTGGTTGTACAATTGTTTTGTGAGTTACTGTCTTATGACCTTTCTTATTCCTCTAACAAAGTTAATTTCTCTGCCATTTAAGCATGTTTGCCAATGGATGCTTCTCTTTCAGTGCAGTCTTGTGTCAAAATGTTCTTGAAAGTGGTTTTGTGTAAGAGTCCTCCAAGAAAACGGGTAGCTTCTGCTTGGGATCTTAATTTTGTGATTCGGAACTAACACTTGCTGCATTTGAATGGGCTAATCTGGCTGACTTGAAGTTTTTAATATGGAAAACAGTTTTACTGATTGCTCTAACCTCTGCAAGAAGGGTAGCTGAATTGTAAGCTTTTATGATGAGTTAACCCTATCTCATTTTCCACAGGAACAGAGTTTCTTCGAGAACTAATCCTCCTTTTATTCTTAAAGTGGTATCCAAATATAATTTAAACCAAACTATACATCTCCCCGTTTTTCTTTCCTGAACCTAAAAATGAGGGTGAGAGGATACTCCATACCTTGGATGCCACAGACAAGTCAGGTGCTGTCTTGACAGAACATAATCTTTCGGATCTTCAGATCGGTTGCTCATTTCTTGTGCATGTGAAAAGAAGGGACAACCTTTATTAAAATAGACTATTTCAAAATGGTTGTCTAAAGCAATTACCTTTTGTTATACTTATAACAAACCTGTTCCAGGCAGGGTCAAGGCCCACTTTGCCAGGGCCTTGGCTTCATCTGTGGTTTTTTGGAAAGGGTTGAATTCTAGAAATATTCTAGAAGCTGCTACATAGTCCTCTGAACATACCTAAAGTGCTACAAGCCCAATTCCTTCTGTAGGTTCACATCAGACTTTACTAGGACCATCATCCAGTGTATCCTGGACTCTTCTCCTTCCACCACCCAAATGTAGTAAGCTAGGGTAATCTATCCATAAAGCTAAGGCTACTGTAGCAGTGATCATTCAAAAATCCACAGTTATGGTAAGTTCAGTGTACACAAATGTACTTTCTTTTTCTTATATTTACTTATGTTACAAAGCAGAGTATCTTCTGGGAAAATTCAGACAACAACAAAATGTTTTCTATGGTATACAAAGAGCTGTGCATGTGCTTTTGTACTCACTCTGGCTATGACTAAGAAGAGCTTTGAAGAGGCCTCTCCACATGTGTTAATATGCTAGAGCAGGCCATGAGCACTTTAGTGGAAAATATTACAGTTAATAGGACTGCATGTTTAAAGCCATAACTGTTTTTAGTGTGCTTTCTAGAATTTCGTCACTGTGTCATGGGGCAACTGCTTATCAGAGTGCACAGAAATAATGGTCAGTGTTTCATTATTGGTTTTGGTCTTTCATTTGTCAGGTTATTGCCCTTCTCCAAAGGAAAGTACTTCATACCGCTCTACCTGCAAGCAATAAAAATGGGAATAAAGGCCCTTGAAAAGCATGTCCATCCAGCCAAAAACTTGTGCATCTGATTGGCATAAAAGTTGAATGTCAAATAACACAACCCTTCCCACGTCTAAAAACAGTGTGTGACAAAATGAGAAGTATATTGTCAACGAGACTGTAAAATCTGTAGACTGTAATGAACTTTATTGCAAAATTCTACTACACTTGGTAATTTATTTTCAATACGGACGTTGTGTGTCCTTTTTCTTTAAATTATTGTTGTCACTGGTATGTTGATCACGTAGTGTGCTTTTTGTGTAGCAGACAGCTTCAAAAATCATGTGTGATGAGGAGGATTTATAAAATGGTGAGACTGGGTAATTTAAGTATGAAAATAATACCACTAAAAATAAGGACACCCCATGCAGGGGTGAATCGGACCTGAAAATGGAAATGTTTTTCTAAAATAGGGACAGTTGAGGGGTCTGGAATACTGACTCTGCATCTTTCCAAGGCAGAAATCTAAGTAGGCTGAGTGGAGCTGGGTCATAGTTGTCACATACAGTAGCTTTACTCAACGCCCCCCCCCCCCCCCCAGCAGCAGGAACAGGCAATACTGATGGGTGTTCTCGTATTAATTTCTAGGCTTACATGTTTGTTTTCTGATTGAGAAAAAGTTAAAGCTTTTGAACCCCCCCCCCCAAAAAAAAAATTTATAGCAGTATCTTCAAGTAGGTTATTTTTGTTAAGCATTTCTTATAATCCATTTTTGTGGCCAAAATTGACAGAATCATCCTTTAAGTAGAGCATGCATATGTTCTCTTTTTTTTGTGTAACGTTGAGATGTACCATATTTCTTTTAAAATTGAGTCAAACAATGAAACCCACTCAAGTAACGTGCAGGAATTACAGTTTACCTTGGCAGCCTTGTAACCTTTCAAGCGTTCACTGTTATGATGCAAGCATTTCTGTGTAACCAGATGTCACTGTAGTGCTTTGGTTATAGTGATTCTACTTTATAACTGTTGGTACATTGGTTCAGTTCCCAGCTCTGGTGTCTTCTCTGTAAAGATTGCATGTCCTGTCTATGAATTTGTCTGGTGTTCTAGCTTCCTCTCACACTTCAGAAACCTGTTGGAATTCAGGATCTAGATTGTAGGTATTAGTGTATCTGTGCGGGCATTTCACAATGAACAGGTATCCTCTTCAGACAGGTTTTCTGTTATGTGCCCTCTGTTTGCAGGGGTAGGCCATGATTCTTCTGTGAGCCTGAATGAGATAAAACTGGTATCGGAGAAGGAATGGATGAGAGAGTCTTCACTTTGCCTCATGGGTACAGGTTGTACTGTTGGGATATTTAGGCAAAGAAACAATGGGTAGCTGCACTCTATTGTTTTGTGGAGATTTTTTCTAAAGACTGTGTTTCTTTGGCCAGAATTGTATATTATCATTTAAGGCACATAGACATTTCACATAGTTGAATGCCAGACATCATTTATATGCTTCTCACAGTTCTTTTAAAGGTAGGTTCAGTCTAGTGTTTTTTTTTTGTTTTTTGGATGGTATGTATAAATTTGAGGCAGTGGTGCTCAGCAGTCTTGTTGTGTGATCACTAATGTCAGATTCACACAATTTATACTAAAGATCGAGATTTCTCCTTTATTCTAAGATACAGGAGTTTCAAAGTGGGGATGCAGGCCTCATGCTGGAATGTATGGGACTTTTTATTAGTGTGTTTTTTTTTGTATCAAATTTCAAATCTTTTTAGGAAACGTCATTCTTTTGTAATTGCACTTGAGTTTTGATGCAAAAGAGTTCCATTCTTATTTAGAACAGTAGGACAGTGGACAGGCCAGAATCTTAAATACAGTGGCCGTTAAGCAAGTCACTGTTTAATGTCTTCATTAGTTAAATGGATTCCAAGAAAAATACTTTTTTGTCTGCTGAATGTGTTTGATTGTATACTGTAGGGATTTTTTAAGTCTTTAAGTTATGGTAACAGTTGAAGTACATACATTTTTTAATCACGCAGTTTCAGTCAATTGATATGACATTTCTTCTGGGGCAAATCATTTTATGCTCAACTCCTCAGAGACTTGCTTGGCTACAAACTTCTGCATTAGAAGCTAAAGCTAAGTGAAACTTGCAGTAGTGTATTTTAGTCTTCTGTTAAGTACAAACTTCCAGTTTTAAAAGTACTGTATTTTCATTTTTTCTGTTTCCTAATTGTGTGCTTCTGAACAGTGTGCTGTGTCTCTTTGCCATACGAGGGGGTGGTGTTATCACTTCTTTATCTGATATTTAATAGCCTAGAGGGATTCCTCTGTACTTTAAGTGCTAGCCAAAAAGTTTGAGAAATCATTTTATGCGCAACTCCTGAGAGACTTGCTTGGCTACAAACATCTGCATTAGAAGCTGAAGCTAAGTGAAACTTGCAGTAGTGTATTTTAGTATTCTTTTAAGTAGAAACTTGCAGTTTTAAAAGTACTGTATTTTCATTTTTTCTGTTTCTAATTGTGTGTTTCTGAACAGTGTGCTGTGTGTGTCTCTGCAGTTAGTTCCCCACTCTCCCTGTTCCTGTGTTGGTATTGGTGTTGGTGGCTGTGGAATTGCCTGCCCCTCCTGTATGTCTGTATTGGAACACTCCTCCTGGGTCCATCTCATTTGCTCACTTTACCGAGTACAGTGAGATCATATTGGCCAAGCCCACTTAGGTTCTTCCTTCCTCTCTCCTTGCACTTAAAAAAAAATTTGCACTTTATTCATTTGCTTTCCTGCGGTGGTTGTGCTGCGGTAGCGTTGTCGCCTCATAGTAAGACGCTGTCCGGTTCGATTCTCAGCTAGAGCGTCTTCTGCGTGGAGACATGCGTGAATGGGCGTACCTTCGTTGAAGGTTGTGCGTCAGGCCTGGCAAGCCGGTACGTAAAAATCAACTGCCAATCATTAGTGGACCGGAGTTCCACTGTGGCGACCCCTAACCGGGAAAAGCCGAAAGACACAAAATTCATTTGCTTTTACTGTATTTGTCTTTCCTCCTACTTTATTTTGCTTTTCTTAAAAGTACTCAATTTTATTTATTCTGCTGCATTTATTACTGCTTGGTAGCAGCCTGATTAAATTGTAACAGTTATTCCAAGTCTCCTGGTTTAAGCACTTGAGCTTCATACAGGTTGTTTTGCATTAAGAAGGTTTGCATTAAGAACGTTTGTGGCAGGACAGGTAGCTTACATCCTTCTAAGCTGGGAATTGTTGATTGAAGGCCCAGTGTCTGCTATTCTAAAAGTGTATTAGTTCCGGCTTAAGCATTTGGGCTTCAGGCCAGCTATTCTACATTAAGAAGGTTTGTGGTCTGCACTCTTGTGGGAGGAGAGGCTGGATTCTGCCCTTCTGAGCTGGGAATTTCTGGTCACAGGCTTATTGTGCCTGCTTATTTGAATGGTTTCTTTCTGAAATTGGTGTGGCTTGTTGCTGTAGCATAGACCAGATTCAGGCCTGCTGAATCTAGCTTTGTTTGTATAACTTGAGCACTGATCCAGGCCATCTTTTTTGGAGAAGGTTCCCTTGCACCCTACTAAGCAGGGGTGTGCAGTTAGAACTGGTTTGATTGAAGACTGCTGGAACAGGGCTCAGTTTTGAGCTTTTTTGTGGTTAATTGGGTAACTTGTTTAAATCAGTTTGTTCGTTTTCTATTGTTTTATTTATATATATATATATATATATATATATATATATATATATATATATATATATATATATATATATTGCACTTTATTCATCTGCTTTTACTGTATTTGTGTTTCTTCCTACTTTATTACTAGGGGCATTGACTACAACTCTGATCTGCGATATATAACAATAAGTATCCTTTTCTGTGCATATAATGTGGTTTTTGAGTGCATCTGCTTTATTTTCTAAAAAAAATATATATATACTTGTTTCCTGCCTTTTTAAGCTAGTATAGCCCAGTTTTCAGGTTAGTGCTGAATTCACAGCTATATTACAAATCTCTGTGTTTGCCCATACCTTACTTGGATAGAAGGACGTTCTCTGCTCACCTGTGAGAGAGGGGAGCTTTGAGCAGCCTATCTGTCCCTGGAGGAGTGGTTTAAGCCCAGAAATGAGTAGTTTATTGGCCATTTTGGGCTAATTTCTATTTCTTTCATTTCCCTGCTATATATACTGTATTTGCCCGGTTTTGCGTGCCGGGCAGCACCGGTTAACTAAGGTAAAACTATTTCCGGCTACACAAAGTCTCCTCTTCAATTTTTCCCTTGGAACTAGACAAACTTTCTACTTAAGCACTCAAGCCATTCATTTCTCAACCCGGCACTTGCTCAAAACTTATAGCAAGCACTTATAAACCCTAGCACTAGACCCTCCTGTACTGCACAGAAGGACAAGGCTCTCTATTCGACCTTACCAGCCATCCAGTAAAACAGTTCACTGTACCTGTACAGGCATGTCCAAAGGGCAGTTTCATGTGTACTCTCCACCAAACACTAATACATGCGAGAGATGCAATTATACAGCCAAACTGGAGGCTAAGCTCTCTCAACCCAAGACTGGATCAGACAGTCAAGAGGAGAAGGGAAATACTTGCATCACGCCACCAGTCTCACATAGACCCATTAAAGCAGCACCGGCAAAAAACACACATAAATACATGAAAACATACTCGGAGGCTCTAAATAAAAATCTGCAAAACCAACAGAGACCTCCAAATCCAACATCTAAGCAACCTCCACTCTCCAACACAAACCATGAAACACATACTTCACAAAACCAGTGTACCATACAATCACAGCCCTTAAGGCAAAATAACATACCCAACATACTAGTAATAGGTGACTCTATAGTCAGGCACACTGACGTCCCACTCAGTAGGCTGAATAAGGAGAAGGTTACTGTTAGCTGCCTGTCAGGTGCCAGGATCTGCCACATAACACAAGCACTCAGGTCACTCCAGAACAAGTACAAATATGACTCTGTCATTGTCCATGTTGGTGTGAATGACCTAAGCCGAACCTTCCTGGACTGCATGAAATGAGACATGGAAGAGCTCTCTGATCATGTATCCCAGGCCGGTATGACCCTGACCCTGAGTAGCATCCTGCCCTCACCAAGAATGATACCACAGTATAAAGAAAAAAAATTCTCTATTTCAACAATTGGCTAAGTTTCTGGTGTCATTCAAAGGGGATCCAGTGTCTGTCCACCTGGGATGACATGCTCGATAAGCCACGTTGCTTCGCTAGAGACTGCTTGCACCTGTCACCCTTAGGCTTTCGAATACTGGCCAAGGCTCTTGCCACCCCCATAGTGCCTATTTTAGGCAAGGCTCAAAAGACAAACTCACCGCCATAAATAGCACAAGTAACAAAAAACTGAGGGTAATGCTACTCAATGCCAGAAGTTTAAACCTCAAAATGCACGCATTCGAGGCACTTCTCATTATGGAGAAAATCGATATATGTGCAGTAACAGAAACCTGGTTTAAGGCTCATGAGAGCACCCCAGCACTACCAGGCTGCAACTCATACCATACATTTCGGCCACAGAACCCAAATCGAAATACAAAAGATGGGGAGCGTATCAATATTCATCAAGGATACCCACACCTCCAGGTTAGTGGCACAGCACGGTGCTTCAGAGATCATCCACATGCAACTAACAACGGGCAAAACTGCAATTCAAATTGTAACTTGCTAGAGATCACCCACCATATCCCAGGACCCCCATTCTGCATTTCTGCAAACAGTGGGAAACATAAAGGTCCTACCAAACACCCTAATATTGGGTGATTTCAATTACCCAAACATTAACTGGGAGAACTACTCAAGTACTAACTCCCTTGCCCAACATTTCCTAGAATTTATAAACTCAAACGCCCTGGTTCAACTGGTTAACACTCCCACCAGAGGTGACAGCATATTAGACTTGGTCATCACCAACATGGGCGACCGGTGTTCCACACCAGAGGTCAACCCCTCACTGGTTAGATCTGACCATAAACAAATCACTTAATATCCACATTCCGCCCCCACCCCCGGACAAGAAAACTACCGTGAAAAACTTTTCAAAAGGAAACTTCACATTACTTAAGACAGAGATGGAAAGTTTCAAAGCCCCCATGCTGAAGGATAACGCTGTCCAAGCTGCAAAATCCTTTACTAATGCATTCTATGGGCACCTACAAGAATGCATGGATCATGCCATCCCAGGCAAAACCAAGACTCACTCCTCCAAATTAAGGAAACCAGTCTGGTGGACTCCTGCCATAAACAAGCTATACAATAGAAGGAGGAAACTAGTACAGAAAAGAGTAAAATTCCAAGAAGGGAAGACATCCCTGATCAGTATCAGCAAGAAACTACGATCCCTCATAAAATCATCCAAGGCGAGCTTTGAAAGAAAAATTGCCAAAGATGACCACAAGGCATTCTTTAACTATGTCAAGAATCTAAGTGGCAATGCTCAGATCTTCTCGGTTAGTGCAGAATGGCACAAAATACACTGAATTGACCGATATTGCCAACATCCTGGCAGACAGGTTCAGAGCAAAAGTCACCCCCCTCTCACCCCTAAAAGGGCCCATAACCATACCAGAAGAATGTAGAATCCCTGAAATCACAGACACTCAGGTTAAAACAGCCCTCTCCAAAGCCAAAAATACAGCATCAATGGGACCAGATGGTGTCCCAGGCTGCATCCTACATGAGCTCAAAGACGAACTAACCCCTCACCTAAACAAACTGTTCAAACTCAGCCTGTCCACAGGCTACGTACCCATAGAGTGGCGCACAGCAACAGTTATTCTGCTGCACAAAGGTGGAGCCACAACAGACCCCGGGAACTATCGCCCTATAAGCCTGACTAGCTTGGTCTGCAAGGCTATGGAGCGCATCATCATGGAACTCATTAACGGAGACATTGGGAACATCCAAACACTGGACCCTACCCAGTTTGGCTTTAAGGGCAGATCATGCCTCCTAAACCTGGTGGACTTCTTTGAGACAGTTACCAAGGCTATAGACGAGGGAAAGGTGGTACACATAGCCTACCTAGACCTCGCAAAGCCCTTTGACACCTTTCCCCATTTTGGTATTATAGACAAGCTCACCAACCTGAACATAAACCCCTACGTCACAAGATGGGTTGCCAACTGGCTCACGGACAGAACCCACATGGTGAGAGTTTCGGGAGCTAGGTCCGACTCTAAACCGGTTACAAGTGACGTTCCCCAGGGCTCAGTCCTAGGACCCCTCCTGTTCGGCATATACTTCTCAGAGTTACAGGCAAGCACAGGAGGACTATGGCTGACCAAGTTCACAGACGACTGCAAACTAGGGGCTATAATTGACTCTCTGACTGACACAGACATCCTCCAAAAGGATCTCATTGAGATGGATACCTTGTGTCAAAATCATGGCCTCAAGCTAAATGCCAGAAAGTGCATAGTCATCCCCTTTGGAAAAAACAAAGTACCCACAAACTACCACATAGGTGGTAGTCCCCTAAATACGGAAGTCATAATAAGGCATCTGGGGACCCAAGTAGATGGTAATCTCACCTTTGATAATCACAGTGCCAAAGTGGTTAGAAAATCCTTCTACGTGGCCCACCTAATCACAAAAGGGTTTGCATTTAGTTCAAAAGAGGTCATTGTGCCCCTCTACTTATCAATCATCAGACCCATCATAGAGTACAATGCCCCATTTGGGATACCTTACAAGACACCTGCAACAGCTTGAAAGACCACAAAAGTACTTCAACAAGAGGATCACTGGCCTCAAACAGACACCCTATGCAGCTCGACTGAAGAAACTACAGCTGTACTCCGCATACCGCCTACTCAAAGGTGATCTCTGCCTGACATACAAGGCCACGTCCAACCCAGAATTGATGGACATGCTCCACCTAAAGAAAACCTTATCCCCTCGAGCCACATGCTGTAGGGATCTAAACCTCACCACAACAATAAATAGGACGTGCTGGAGGGCTAAATTCCTGTCCCAGAGACTTCCCATGCTTTGGAACAAGATCCCAATCTACATTAGGCAGAGCTCCTCACTAACACTCTCTTCAAAAGAAACCTTGACGAGTGGATGGGAAACAGAAAGTTTACTTCGGGGATCACTTCAGTGGTTCTGCTGGACAGAGGCACAGGGAACTAATCTAAGGGGGCGGCGAAAGCCAACACATTCTGTCTAGGCTTATAAATGCCTTTAGGCAGATAGCCTAGTACCTACCTAGGAACCTATAAGAAGAAGTTGGCTTTCATTCTGAACTTACATTGTAGATGAAAATGGAAAGTAAAGGGTTCATAGGTTCATAGGTTCATACTAGGCTATCTGCCCTGGGGCAATTATAAGCCTAGCCCGATTCTGTATGGCTTACGCCACCCCTTGATTTGAGTATACTGTGCCCTTTTTTAAGGTTTAGTTTACTGTGCCTCTGTCTAATAGTGACACAGGAGTAATCCCTGGGACAAACCTACGATCCCCCATCCACTTATCGAGATTCTTCTTGAATAGATGCAGTGAGGTGCTCTGCCTCACATGAACTGGAATTCTATTCCAGAGCGAAGGGAGCCTCTGGGTTATGAACCTGTCCCTCCAGCAAGTTCTATTTATTTCTGTGCTGAGGTTCAAGTCCCTCGAGCATGTGGCTCTAAGGGATTTAGATTTACTGAGGTGGAGCATGTCCATTAATTCTGGATTTGACATAGCTTTGTATGTCAGGCATAGATCGCCTCGAAGTAGGCGGTATGCAACTGAGTAGAGCTGGAGTTTTTAACCGAGCAGTATATGGCATCTGTTTGAGACCCTTGATCCTCTTGGTGAGATACTTTTGGGGTCTTTCTAATTGCTGCAGGTGTCGGGTAAGGTACATCCCAAAAGGGCATTGTATTCTATGATGGGCCTGATGAGGGATGAATAAAGGGCACGATTACCTCTCTTGATCTAGATGTGAAACCCTTCATGATGAGGTGGGCTATGTAGAAGGTCTTTCTAACCACTTTGGCAATGTGGTTTTCAAAGGAGAGATTGCTATCAACTTGGGTCCCCAGGTCTCTAATAACTTTCTCTGTACTTAATGGGTTTCCGCCTATGTGGTAATTTGTGGGCACATTGTTTTTGCCAAAGGGTATGACTATACATTTTTTGGCATTTAGCTTTAAACCATGGCGCTGGCACCAGTTATCTGTCTCTGTGAGACCTTTTTGAAGGATGTTTGTGTCAGCTGGTCTAATAGTTTGCAGTCGTCTGCGAACTTGGTGAGCCATAGTCCTCCCACGTTTGCCTGTACCTCGGAAAAGTATATATCGAACAAGAGTGGTCCCAGGACAGAACCCTGTGGGACACCACTTGTGACCGGTTTTGAGTCTGACATGGCTCCAGCAACTCTCACTCTGTGGGTTCTGTCTTTGAGCCAGTTTGCAACCCATCTTGTGACATAGGGGTTTATATTTAAGCTGGATAGCTTATCTATGATGCCCGAGTGGGGTATTGTGTCAAATGCCTTTGCAAGGTCCAGATAGGCTGTGTGGACTACCTTTCCTTCATCTATGGCTTTGGTGACTGTTTCAAAGAAGTCAACCAGGTTCAAAAGGCAGGATCTGCCCTTGACAAAGCCGAACTGGGTAGGATCTAGTGTCTGTAGGTCCCCAATGTCTTTGTTTATGAGCTCCATGATGATCCTCTCCATAGCCTTGCAGACTAAGCTAGTCAGGCTTATGGGGCGATAGTTTCCAGGGTCCGTAGATGCTCCACCTTTGTGGAGTGGGACCACTGTTGCTGTACGCCATTCTGTGGGCACATATCCTGTAGTGAGGCTGAGATTGTATAGCTGTTTTATTTGAGGGATTAGTTCCTCTTTTAGTTCATGTAGGACGCAACCTGGGACGCTATCTGGTCCCATGGAAGCAGTGTTTTTTGCTTTGGAGAAGGCAGCCTTCACCTGAGCATCTGAGATGTTTGGGAGGCAGCCCTCTGCCGGGATAGATATTTGCTCTTTTGGGGGGGAGGGGATGGAGAAGTTCGCACTGAACCAGTCTGCCAGGATATTGGCGATGTCTGTGGGTTCAGTGTATTTTTTGTCGTTTAGAATCAACTCAGAACAAGTCTGGGAGTTGCATCCCAAGTTTCTAACATAACTGAAAAAAGCCTTATGATTGTCTTTGATGTCCTGTGCAATTTTTCTCTCAAAGCTGGCCTTGGAGGATTTTATGTGGGATTGTAATTTTTTGCTAGTACTGATCAGAGATGCCTTCCCTATTAGGGATTTTGCTGTATCATGTAGTAGCTTCCTCCTTCTGTTGTACAGTTTATTTATGGCAGGGGTCCACCAGACTGGACGCCTGCCTTTGGATGATTGGGTCTTGGTTTTGTTTGGGATAGCATGATCCATGCATTCCTGGAGATGTCTGTAGAATGCATTTATATAGGATTTTGCAGTTTGGGCTGTAGTTTCCACTGGCCCTGTGGCCTTGAAGGATTCCACTTCGGTTTTGAGAAGTGAGAAGTTCGCTTTTGAGAAGTTTTTCACTGTGGTTTTCTGGGCTGGGGGTGGGGTCGGGATGTGGACATCCAGTGAAATTAATTTATGGTCTGATCTTACCAATGAGGGATATACTTCTGGTGTGGAGCATAGAGTCCCCATGTTGGTAATGATCAGTTCTAGTATGTTGTCCCCTCTTGTGGGAGTGGTGACTAGTTGTTCCATAGCATTTGAGTTTATAATTTCCAGGAATCTTTGGGCTAAGGTGCTGGGGCTTGAGTAGTGCTTCCAGTCAATGTTTGGGTAGTTGAAGTCGCCCAATATAATGGTGTTCGGAGAGATCTTCATGTTCTCCAATGTTTTCAGGAAAGCCGAATGGGATTCCTGACTTTGAGAGGGTGGTCTGTAGGATGCTATAAACTGAAAAGCAGTCTTGCCCACTGTTAGTTGCACATGGATGGTCTCCGATACGTGCAATGCCACTAACCTGGAGGTGTGGATATCCTTGATAAATATGGAAACTCCCCTCCTTTTGTGGTTCAGTCTGGGTTTTGGGGCGAAAAGCATGATATGAGGTATAGCCTGGTAGTGCTGGGGTGCTCTCTGGAGCCTTGAACCAGGTTTCTGTCACTGCACAGATATCGATGTTCTCCATACTGAGGAGAGCTTGAGTGCGTGCATCTTGAGGTTAAGACTTCTGGCGTTTAGCAGCATTACCCTTAGTTTCTTGTTCCTTGTGCTCTCTATGGGGTGGGTTTGACTTTTGAGCCTTGCCTAAAAAGGCACTATGGGGTGGCAAGAGCCTTTGCCAATATCCAAAGCCCAGTGGTGACAGGTGCAAGCCGTCCCTAGCGGCAACGTGGCTTGTCGAGCATGTCATCCCAGGCTGACAGACACTGGATCCCCTTTGAATGACACCAAAATTTTAGCCAATTGTTAAAATTGATCATTTTGTCTTTGTACTGTGGCATCATTCTAGGTGAGGGTAAGATGCTGCTCAAGGTCAGGGTCATACCAGCCTAGGCTACATGATCAGAGAGCTCCTCTATGTCCCTTTTCATGTAGTCCAGGGAGGTACGTCTCAGGTCATTCACACCAGCATGTACAATGACTGAGTCATATTTGTATTTGCTTTGGAGTGACCTGAGTGCTTGCGTTATGTGGCGGATCCTAGCGCCCGACAGGCAGCTCACTGTGACCTTCTCTTTATTCAGCCTGGTGAGCGGGATGTCAGTGTGTCTGACAATCGAGTCACCTATAACAAGAGTATCAGGTGTGTTATTCAGCCTTAAGGGCTGTGGCTGCTTGGCACACTGACTTTGTGGGTTATGTGTTGTGTGTGTTTTGTTTTGAGGTAGCGTTTGCTTGGATGTCTGCTTTGGAGGTCTCTGTTGCTTAGGTAGATTTTTATTTAGAGCCTCCGAGTATGTTTTTGTGTATTTGTGTTTGGTTCGCTGATGTGGTGGGACTATGTGATACTGGAATTGTGTTGTGTGAGGTTACCTTCTCCTCCTGACTGGTTACACCAGTTTTGAGATGAGAGAGCTCAGCCTCCAGTTTGGCTAAATAGTTGCATCTCTCACATATATTTGAACCTGTTTGGAGGAGGAGAGGGTTGTCCGTGTACATGAGACAGTTGTAACATTGCCTCAAAATTCCCAGATTCACCAGCTGGACTGGAGAGGAAACCATTGACTGACCTTTGGACATGCTAGAGTAATAGGGAAACTGAATTTAAGATGGACCAATAGAGGACAGGGTAATCGTAGAGATTATAAGAGTAAGTAGTGCTTATGGTTTAATAGTGCTAACTTGTAGGATTACTTAATTGGACCAGTGAAGGGCCTTAGAATGAGAATATGGTGTTTAAATTGAGAGATAGAGCAGTTCTAAGGGAAAAAGTGAAGAGCAGACTTTGTGGAGCCAGGAATAGTTTAAACCCAATTAGGCGGCGCTGCCCGTTGTTGCGCTATGCTCAAAAACGCGCAAATCCGCGCAAAAGAGGGTTTTAAGAGAGGAAGATGGAGTTTTGGAATTGACCCAGAATGGCCAATAAAACTACAGTTTCAAGTCAGTAACCACTCCCACGGGGGCAGACAGGCTGCTCAATGTTTTTCACTGCCACTGATCAACAGAGAGACTTTCCTTTAGCCCAAGCAAAAAATGGCCTCACAGAAACTTACAAACAGTTCAAGAACAGCAAGCCTGTAAATGAACTTTTTTAAATCTCAGAAAAGTGGGAAAAAAGCAAGATTTTTTTTGTTTTTTGTTTTTCAGAGATAGCAGAGGTTAACAAGTATCAGCAAGTTATAACAGTGCAGTAAATGACCCCACACAAGAGTGCTAGGCCAAAGACAGATAAAATGCAAGTTTTGAGAAAAAAACGATTTTAAAAATAAGTGCAAACAGGAAATTCAGTAAACAGCTCTAGGTTGTGCTCTAAATACAGTTACTAATGCAGAAATCAAATTTAACAAGCCAGAAAATGCTCAAAATAGGCGGCTATGCAGAAAAACTTAGCAAATAAACAGAGGAAAAATACTTAAAGTCTCAAAAGTGGCTCCTTTCTTCTCTCAGCGTTTTCTCCTCTTGGTGGGTGCTTCACAATTCAGAAAAGTTTGCATTATGATTTTTATACTGTGACAATTAATGGTGCTTTAAAGTAGTTAAACAGTTTATTGTACAAAATGTGTAGGTTTTCCGTGCAGATAACTTTTTTTTCACAAATAATACAGTATTTCTGTTTTGTCTTGAAGACCATTCATATGTAGGAGGAGTGTGGGAGGAAACTGTCTCCCCAGTTTATGGAATTTAGGCATTTGGTGTGTTTGACTGGCCAACTTAAATGAGTATGATATGTTTTTACAACATTGAGTTATAAAGCTGTTTAACATCTTTAGAAGGAATTCATTACTTACTGAAAAGACTTGTGAGCCACATAGTGTGTGATGTCTAGATTCTGGAATATTTGTCATAAATAGCTACAGTGCTGCTTTTTGTCCATTTTGTTAAAGAGTACAGTATTACAATAGGGGTTCTGTCCCCCATTGACCTTAAATCCAGGTACCATAGTGACAAATCATTTTTTATTTCATTCCTTGTAAAACTGTTGTAAGAGGGTGGTGAGGGATACTAGAGATTTCAAGAATGGCCGACCCATATTCCATACTTTCCTGACTGTGACATGCATTGCAGTGATTATAAAAGCATGTGCATGTCTGCTTCTTCCCACAGCTTTAATATTTTATTAGATCATAGACTTCAGCAGGGTCTGTTGACACTGCAAAACGTCTGACCTTTCCCTGTCAAGAAATAAGAGTTGTCCTCTGGCTGTTTGATCACACCCACATGGTCTTCTTTACATGTAGGCTGAACCTAGGTTATCAGCACTGCAGGAAGGAAGTCTTGCCTCTTTGACTGTGGCCCTCTGTACAGTATTGGTTAATAAGGGACAAGAAGCAGTACAGAGCTATTGACTCCATTTGGGCTGCTTTATGTTATAACTATATTTAAATAAATTACTTTCCATTTTGCTTTGCGCTCCCTCTTCTTTGTTTAATCTTCAGAAACCCCTCCCTCTTTCACTGATTCCTAACCATCTTAACAGTCTTTTTTTTTTTTTCTTTATAACTATTTCATGACATTAATCCTTTCCTTAAAACTCTTATATTTCAACTGCCTACTACCAGATTTCCTTATTTTCAAGTCTATATTCAAATCAATTTCATCTTATATTTCGTGTCACCTGTGTTTTCCCATTTTTCTTACCTAAATAATGCTTGTTCATTTTTGTCTGAAAAAATGCTTGCATTCATAACTGCTTATACATATTGTAAATTATTATACCACTGTTTTATCTAATGTTCTTATCTTTGTTATTTGATGTACTTTGGAGTTTTTCCTCCATGGGCCTCTGCTGAAAATGGGTACCCTGGACCCAGTTGCACTTAAAATGTCAATAAATAATAAATAAATAATGGGCATAGTTGTAAGCTGAGTATATAAGATATTAACAAAAATGTATTTGAACTCATTGTTTTGCTATTCTGATTGGTAAACAATCTGTCTTTTACAGGTATATTATGACGAGTGGCCGGACAATGGAAGCCACGCAAGAGTTTTTCACTAAGCATAACTATTTTGGCTTGAGGAAGGAGAATGTGGTTTTCTTCCAGCAAGGCATGCTTCCTGCCATGACTTTTGAAGGCAGAATTATTCTAGAAGCAAAGAGCCATGTTTCCATGGCACCAGGTATATAAATGGCAAGAATTTGTAAGCGTTTCAGAATATGGCAACTGTTTGGATGTGCACTGCGATGTTCTAGAAATATGTATTTTATAGTAACTTCGTAATATAGTATTTTTCTCTTTAATGGGTGTTTATTTTAAATCAGAAATAATAGATTACATCATTGAATGAGTAGGCTAATGCAACATACTTCATTTGTAAGTTCTACTCATGTTATAATGAGTGCGTTTTGTTTTGAGAAGATCCAGCAACTTTGGTAATGGAAATAACTTAATGGAAAATATGGCAGTGTATGACATTTGGAGTCGGTTATATTTACTTTTGGAGTGCTCTTGATTTAAAAAAGGTTTAATAAAATTAATTTGGTGAAAACCCACTTTATTGAATCTACTAACTTCAACTCTTTATCTTGCTCCTAAATTATGTTGACCACAAAGACATTTTGATAGAGGATGAAGAAGAAACCTCTAGAGACTAAAGGAGCAATTTTGTTATTACTGTATCTCCTGTAAGGAAATAATTTTAGAAATCTGAGACTTGTTTATGGAATAAGGAAGATGAATTTAAAGAAAAATGGTTCTTGAGGAAGAGGGATTATGGTTCCTCTTAGAACATTAAGAAAAACTTAAGATTTTGATTCTGTTTTGTTAAATTAAAATTCATTTAATTGATTGTTCTCTTTTTGTTAAAGCTAAATTCATTTAAAATCTGTTTTTTGAACACGAGGGCAGAATCACAGCAAACATGTGATGCTTTGCTTAATTGCAGGTAATACTTGCCTGTTTAGTAGGTCACTACCCAGTAATAGCCTTCGTAAACCAGCTTAATTTTTTTCGTACATGTCTACAGTGTGAATATGACTGCTGACAGCAAAACAAATTTCGGAAAATGGATTCATTTTATTTCTTTATATCAAAAAATCTCCTTTGTCTATATAAAGAGTGTAAAGGTATTGTGCTAAACGAATAACCAAGATAGAGGGATTGAATTGTGGTGATTGCTTAAAAGTGCTGTCACTATTTCAGTCCCATACAGGTTACTTAGGGGAGACTTCTGTTTATTCTGTAAGATGTTGCCTGATCTTGTGCAGTAGATAGCAGGCAGTAGGGAACATACTGTTAAAATTAGATATCTGTTCAAACAACTAACAGGAAAAGGATAGGTTGATTTTGAGCCTAGCATACCTATTAATAAACTTCCATGTGGTAGTCATTTTCCACAAAAGTCTTAGCCATTTGATAAAACCAAACACTTTTTTTCACAATGCAAAAAGGAATCAACTTTTAAATACTGGCTAGATAATAAGCCAATTGATTGACACAACTGTTGCAAATTGGAAATACAGCTAAGAAAATGAATAGTTTAGTATCAATAGAAAAATTGATGAGGTTGCATCAGGAGATTTAAGAGAAGAGCAACAGTGTGACACTAACATGACCCATATAGGGAATCTTCAGAAAGCTTGAAAAGGCAGGTCAGGTGACAAATATGTTATAATTTTTTCTTCTTTCCCTCTTTTGATATGGCCTACTCCTCTGTGTCTGTCATCCTTTTTGCTGAGTGTCAGACTTACATGGCCAGTATAGGAGTCTCCTAATTCTCCAATTTTCATTGTGCTTGCAGTTCTTCCTTTCAGGACCTCTTATTGGTTGTTGTCATGTATTCCTGTATGGCCACACAAATAGACATGCTGCTTACTTTTATTGGTTGTAGCCCTCTCTCTCCACCCCCCCATCCAACATTAAGCGCCTATCCTTTAAGGTTTTTTTTGTTGAGTTAGCCCCCAACTTTCCATCCTTAGCCAATATAGTAGCCAAATCATTGTGGACTGCACCCCCCCCCCAAGACTGCAACAGAATAAATATAACATCCAGCCCTGCAAAAACTTAGACTTGTAGTTTTGCTCAGTATAGTCATGGACTGAAACCCCCAGATTGCTTGTCTTTTTACTCAGTGGAAGGGAACATTACTTGTTCATTCTGTTATCCTAATTATTGCTTTTTTCAGCTACTGCTTTTGTGAATCTTCCTCTTTCCCTGTATAAGCAATTCTGTGTTGCATTGCTTTTTCCCTTTTGCTTGCCCTGGAAACTACTGGATGTATTACTGTTATGTCTTTCTATCCTTCCTTTTTAGCCTACTGCTATTAATACTACATAGTCTAAGATTTACTTTTGCACTTACGGTAGTAAGCACCCTTAGTTACTTGTGTGCTGATTCTTGCAGTGCCAACTCTGTTGTTTGTATTTGGTCATGCCCTGTCCCTATGGGGCTGTAACCCAGTCTGTGCAACCTTGCCTAGCTTGGGCTCACTTCGCTCCCCTACACTACCCCTAATTCCCACCCATCCCCACTACAACTACATGTATAATTCCCCAAGTCCACCCACTCCATTACCAACAGCCAATCATACACAATATAGCCACCCTATTTGCTCTTCTCTCTTATACATACCTTTCTGCTGGTCTTTTCATCCTCACTCTAATTTTTCTCCTTCCCCTACTATTACATCCACCCACCTCAATTTAAATGGCAATACCTTAATTTATCCTACTGATCACCCGTTATTAAATTCTTCACACATACTTTTCTCTACTATAACTACATTATGCTGCTGTTTCACTTCTCCACTTCAGCTATCTGTTCTTACCCATACCACATCTCGTCATACAGCATTGTTACTCAATCGCATTGTCACCTCCAGGACGCTACACCATAATTCTAAATCACCCCCTCTCACCCTGCTAGCACTCAGCCTATACTTTATCACATCCCGTACTTTTTTTAATTACAAATACACCAAAGAGGAACCCACACTACATACAGATAATGTCAAAGTGAAAACTAAATATAAATTATTTCAATATACAAACCTGTCTGTCATCTAAGCTTTCTCTTGATGGCAATATACAGCCAAATCCTGGGCCCTCTCTATACACTTGCAGTCTGTATCCCCTCAGTTACCCTAGTACTCTTCTTCTCAGCCAAGGTAGCAGTTTACTTTTCACAAACTGAAATCTTAGGAGTATCTACAGTAAACTACCACAGTTACATGCCTTTTTAGCCTCATACACCCCAGTGTACTAATAGCCACAGAGACCTGGCTAAAACCGGGTACTAAAGACCAGGAAATTCTGCCCCATGCTACAGTATCATTAGAAATGACAGCATAAGAAAGCTGGTGGCATGACTATGTGACTATGATGTACAGCAACCTACTTGACATCACTTCCTACCCCCTCACCCACCCCCAGCTTTCCCAGTGCTGAAATAATTCTCTCTTCTGCAAATCAACAAGTACAAAAGCATATGCATCACTGCCATCTTTATCCCTCCTTGAGACAACATCCCTAGTTACTATAAGAAATGCTATATTGGATCTCTCATGATATCAACAAGGAAACCATCATCATAGGTGATGTTAATAGAGATTACCTACTTAACAACTGTGATCCGTCGACACTCTCCATCAGTTCCTTTGTTTTTTACACAGATTATCACTACTATTACTCAGACAAATTCAGTAATAGGGAGACTACGTTAAACTGGATCACCGCCACTACCCCAAACAAAATTAACACTGCTGGATGCCTACCCAACACCATCAGTGACCACCTGCAGATCTTTGCTGTGAGACAGTCTAATCATGCACATACACATACAATTTATAATAATGTGCATACACTGTCCTTCAGTAATGATGCCCTCATTAGCTACAATGGGATATTCTAAAATACGTACCCCTAGAAGACGCCATAACTCACTTTAACAGCACATTACTTAACCTACTAAATTAACTAGTTCCCATCAGATCAAAACAGTCAAATCTAGCCTCACCCAATGGCTCACAACTGAAACCAGGCAACTCATGTGAAATGGAGATAAAGCTTGGAAAGCATGGTCTACTGACAAAACACCACAAAAAAATGGTAAAATTTTAGATGGCTTGTGAACCTTTCAAAACAAAAAAAATCAGATCACACAAAATTAAATAGTTTTCCAAGCTCCTAGACAACCACCAGCAGAACTCTTAAGCATTTTTGGAATGCAGTCAGAAGAATGTTAAGTCCATGCCAAATTACGACTCTTTCTCCAATTACCATCAACAACTGAGTCCATATAGCTGCCCAATTCAATACACATTTCAGAAACTGTGTACTCTCCTTACTTAACAAACCACCAACAGCCCCACTATCCCAAACAGTACTAATCACCACCAAATTTCTTTCTCCCTCCAACCACTATCTGCCTCTTCTATCAAAAAATACTCCTAAAGTATATTAAAAATGTTCTACACCAGCTACTGATAGCCTGCAGCCCAAATATCTCAGAATCTGTGCTGATGCTGTAGCATACAGTGTATCTATACTCCTAAACCAATCAATTACATAACGCTATGTCCCTGCCAGCTGGAAAAATCCCACATCATACTTCTACATAAAGGGGGAGCATCCACTCACCTCTGCATTTGCTGACCTAGAGCTATTCTACCTCCACTCTCCAAAATATTAGAAAAATGTATTCATTTTCAACTGCTATCCCTTTTTGACAATAATAATCTTGTTGTACAACACTCTGTGGTTTCTGACCTCACAACAGCACCACTACTGTTCTCCTCAGTTTTAGCCAAGTCATAAGCTGTAACAGAAACACAGCGACCTAGTATCTTCCCTCTTCTTAGGCCAAAAGCATTTGACAGTTTCACACCAGTGCCTGCTCCATGAACTGTTCTCCCTAGGACTCTCCAGTCATCCCTTTGCTGGTTCCACAGCTATCTCAACAATAGATTCCAGGCTATAAAATGGATAGGATCCCCCCCCCCCTTTCTGTCCGTCTCTTTTTGCGTACCTCAGGGAATCTATTCTAGGCCCTTTACTGTTCAGCATATTTACTAATCTTCAGAAAGCTGCCAAAGAAGCCTCCATAGTACAATACTCAGATGATGCCATGTATGCTCTGCACCAGGTCTGTCTTTACTCCATAAGATGACCCAGAACTCATTTTCCTCAGTTGAGGCCTGGCTAGATGACTACCAACTACTTTTAAATGCTTAAAAAAAATCTCTGTCAGCACAGAAACAATCCTTCAGCATCACAGTCAGCACAGAAACAGTCATTCAGCATCACATCAGCAAATAATACCTCAATTGAAACAGTTTCCAACACAACTTCTTGATGTCTCAGTTGATGATCACTTAAACTATGATCACCACATCATTCAAGCCATCAAGAAAACTCATCAAAACTTCTGCTTCCTCTACTCTTAGAATTCTTTATAAACATCTTCTCCCTTCACTTCTGTATCTGGCACTCATCCTGACTAAACTTCACTCCACCTTAAAGAATAAACTAGAGGTTTGCTACTATAAGTTTGCATCCAACTTACTAAGCTGTTCACACCACTAACTAGCACTGAAGCACCTACACTGGCTCGCACTACCCAATTACCATATGTACTCCCATCTGCTTAGTGCCCACAAAATAATACACAAACCCAACACCTGCCACTCACTACAAAACATCCTGAAGGAATCTCTGCTCACAGAACAAATGTCTCATAACAGTGCAGGTGACTCACTTTACTCAGCCTAAGTTGCTAAGCACTAGAATGCCATCCTTCCCACCTAAAACAAGGCAACATTACCACATGTTTCAAACACAGCCTAAAGCAGCACCTTACTTCATCTTGGCTGTGTTCATGCTCTCATTCTGGCTAAACCCACCCTTTAGTTTATTTTTCAGTGCCAGTTTCTTTGTCAGTCACCTACACCTTTCTTATCGTGGTCTCTTTCTCTTTCATTCCCACTGCTGCTTCTCCAACTAACCTGTATCCTTCTCTTACTATTACCCCTTCTGTACCCACCTTATCTTACTTATATGCTGTTATCTCAACCTCTTCACTATCAGAACATTTTCTACTTATGTTTGGCTTTATTATTTCTGCTTATACCCTTCCTCCTCTTCCGTTATTTTCTGTTGCTGCTCTTGTGACATCCTGCCTCATTAATATCGACATGCTTATACCGAATCTACCATTGTTCATCAAGTATCATTGCTATTTTATCTCCAACTAATGTTATGTCTTTGACTTATGCAAAAAAAAATAACTTCTAAAGTTATAATAAATGTCTTTATTGCCTGTCTCAATACTACCTGCAAAAGGACCAATCCCCAGTGGAGCCCCACAAGACTTGGTAATGGGACCTATCCTGTTGGACATCTACTTTTATGAAGTAAAGTCAAACACCAAGGGTCTCTGGCTGACAAATGAGGCTGACTGCCACTTAGGAGCAGTCATTGAATCCCCAAATGACTCGGCCATTCTGCAAAAAGGCTTGTCCCAAACAAATAACTGGTGCCAGAACCATGGCCTAAAACTAAATGCCCAGATGTGCATTACTGTATCCTTTGGGAAGTGCACCACCCCAGAAAATTACTACATTGACAATATGCCTTTAAGAGTAAGAGTCAACTCTGTAGTTCAGGATTTGGTAACATATGTGGACAGTAATCTAACATTCGATCAACATCTGCCCACAGTAGTAAGAAAGCCCTTCTGTATTGTGCAACTTATAAGCAAAGGGATAGCCTTCAGGTCCTGGGATGTCATTGTCCCCTTTTCCTCCTCTCTCCTCATGCCACTCATTGAGCGCAGTACCCCCTTTGTCATGTATCTGGCCTGGCATATGCAACAGCTTGAACTTCCACAGAGGCTCCTTGAAGGACTGTCACTGTATCCAGTATCCTACAGACTGCTAAGAGGGGATGCGTGCTTGGCTTGTAAGGCAATCTCAGACCCATTACTGATGGAAATACTCCACATCTGCAAGTCAAGTGGTATCAGGGACCTGAATCTCTTGTAATATAAGCAGGAAGGTTTGGAGAGACAGGAAACATCTCCCATAGATTACCATTACTCTGGAACAGACTCCCCTTCCATGTGAGACCAAGTTAATCTCTATCCATATGTAAACATAACCTGAATCTATAACAATGAGGACATTTACCGCAGGAATGCTCCATGTACTACTAATGGACAGAAGCAGCATCTAAATGCTTTTCCTTCAACATGGCACCTATGAATACTCAAGGTATTTCCTAAAAATGTATTTATTTATTTTATTTCATTAACGTTTGTTTACTGAGGAGGTCTGACTGGGCCATTAGCTCATTTTCAGTGGAAGCCCGTGGTGAAAAGCTCAAAGTAATAGTAAATTAACAATACAAAATTGATTAACAAATTACATAGGTACATCATACAGAGTTTTACAGTGTTCATATTTCAAGTAATTATAGGTGAGACCTAGGCCATGGAACCCCATGATCAAAAGTGCAAAATTAATGTAATTACTTAGATTATACAAAAAAGAAAAGCAATTTTACCATAGAGTGTATACAGAATTCAAAGGGAACAGAAAATTAATAAATAGCTAAAGGTGTAAAGAGAGTTGTTGAAGGGAAAGATAAAGGAGGTGAAGAAGGTGATAGTAATTAGAAAGTGGTGAAAGGGGGCAGATAGATGAGAAGGGATAGAACAGTGGTAAAAGGGGGCAGATAGATGAGAAGGGATAGAACAGAGAGAAGATCTGATTTACAGATATATGATAGTACATGACTACATGAGAGACCGAGTAAAGAGCAGTGAGTGAAAAGGAGTTATTGTTTCTGTAAAAATAATAATCACAGTCTCATCCAAAACTAATCACTGTCCTGTTGGTAATTATATAAATGTACACTGGGGAGCTATGTATGGTTAATTTTAACGAATGGAATAATCGTCCATGCCTAAAATGGCCCATAAGAGCAGTTAGCCTAGTATTCACCAATGACCCTAAACTAAGACCAAGTAAAGAATGTTGGTGATAGTGTTAACATTCACTGCTTTTAAAATAAAAAAGAGAAAATGGGTATAAAATGTAGGCAGTATGTAATGTGTAATTGTGGTAATGGCAACTAAGTCCATACCTTTTTATTTTACAATACTAAACTTTCATCTGCATGGAGGAGGTGATGGTATAGCAGTTGAAGTTTAAAGGGGAAAGACAGTTGGAGTTTGCATTATACTTTTAATGCAGTGATTTATGAAGATAGTATAGAGTATGAGAGTAATGAGTATTAATGTAGAGAAAAGAATACATCACAAAAATGGGGTGTAGGTAATAAGATAAACAGGGTAGATTAAAGTTCCCAGAAGTCTGAGTGATATTTGAACTGTGGTGTAAAGGAGGAGTTTTAAATAAGATCCTTCTAAATGCGACTACAAAAGTCGATCACAAGTGTGTGGCTACTTAAGGCAGGGTTAGTTATGCAAATTTGTAAGCAGTGTTGTGTTGTAGAAACCTCCATTCCTGTGCTGGCACCCTCACCCCTCCCGCAAAACCTTTTCTTGTCTAGGTTGTAAAAGTGGAAATAGAAGTTTTAAGGGGATAACTATCTCATTGAAAACAAAATTAATGGCAAACCCACTGTCTTCTTACAAGTAAGTATTACTAACAATTTTATTTATTTATTTATTTAAATTTGTTGACCAGAAGTGTCCGACTGGACGTAGGTCCATTTTCAGCAGAGGCCCGAGGAGAAAAGCTCCACAGTAAAATAAACAGACTTGTTTATTTTAACAAAATAAACTAAAAATAAATAAAAAATTATAACAAAAGGCAGATTTATGTGCACCTTGCTTTATTCGAATCACATTAGCCCTGCAGAGCCAGCCCAGAATAATTGTCAAGCAGCAGTCATCATTCTTCATCCGTTGACGGCCCCATACCAAGGCTGGCAGTTATAGCCATTGACAGCCCCGTATCTAGGCTAGCAGTTATGGTGACTTTGTTGTCTACATGCATCTCAGACATCCAACTGTAGGAACACAAAATGATGAAACAAAAAATAAGAGCCGTAATGTTTGTGCTCTGTTTTTTAAAACCTGTTACTTTCATCGTTCACAATATGCACTGACTGCACATTTGTTTCTGAAGTCCTCCCATTGCGTAGAGCAGTTCATGATTATTCCTGGATGACTGAATGAGGACACTAGCACCAAGACTAATACAGAAGTTCAAATGTATAATTTTACATTTGTTTTGTAATAAAGAGTAATTTCATTTTCTAATAACCAATAAGTGATCTGAAAAATAGTACTGCCTTACATGCACTTAATTATTATAAGAATCATATGACTTACAAGACAGCTGAGCCACAGGGCCATTTCTGCCTCACCAGTACCTGCTCTTGGGCCTTGCCTGTCTTTTTAAAGAGGGCTAGGCCAGTCACACCAGTGCCCATCTTTAGGTCTTGTTTCTCTTTTCACAGAGGACTGGGCCACTCATACCGGGGTGAATTTCTGAATACACATCCTGTTGTTCAGCTCCTTTTTAAAGGCAGGCAGTGTCGCACTTAACTTGGATAGTGAGTTTGTTCCAGTAAAGGGTAGGTGCTGCATGGTAACTCTATCCCTCCTCATTCTCTTCTTTATTTATTGGGGGAGATTTAGATCTGTGGCCCAAATGTTTGCTGGACTGTTTCTCTTACTAAGGTGCAAGACATCTTGGACCCCATGATCCATTATAGTACTATAAACAAGGCACCCATAAGGAGTATGCATGAAACTGAGTACAGGTATAAAGGCTTCGGCCTTTTGTCATTTCAGCTGTTTTAAGCCAGTTGCGTTTGTAGTTATAGATTTCTGTTTTTTGTTTCCAGTTGATATGCTTAGTAAGGTACATCCCAAAAGAGGCATTGCACTCAATGATAGGTCTGATCAGTGCAGATTACAAAGAGCTGAAGACTTCTTTTGATCTGGAAGAAATACCTTTTGCTATGAGCTGTACAAGGTTTAAATATTTCCTAACCACTGCTGCAATCTGATGGTTAAACGTGGAAATTGTCCATCCAAGTACCAAGGTCTCTTGCAACCTTTTCATTTTGAAGTGATGTGTATGTTACAAGCCAGAGCTAGTGTTTGCTTACAAAATACAAGAGTGTTGTTCTTTTTGGCTTTGAGTTTGAGTCCATTGTTAGTACACCAGCTACTGACAGGCACTCCAACATGAGCATACAGTTTTAGTTAAAGGGAGACTTGCTCTGAGTACAATCATCTGCAGACTTTGTTAAACAGAGATCCAAGTTTGATAAATGGAGCTCTGAAAAGTACATACCAAATAACAGAGAACCCAGTACAGATCCATGAGGAAGGTCACTGGTCACATTCATGCTCTTTGAGGAAGCACTGTTTACTGTTACTGTGCGAGTCCTGTCCCTAAGCCAGTTGGCTGCTCAGTTAACCACATATGAGCAGGTTTGGAGCTCCTTCAGTTTGTGATATGGCATTGAGTGTCTTGGTAAGGTCAAGGTACACTGTGTAGACTGGTTACCCATGGTCTGCAGCCAGAGTAACCTTCTCAAAGAGGTTAATAAGATTCATTAGACAGGATCTGCCCTTGACAAAGCCAAACTGCTGCGGGTTGAGTCTGAGCTTTTGGATAACATAGGTCAGTTGTGATTTATTTATTTATTATTTTATTTTACATTTGTTGACTGGGCTAGTCTAACTGGATATATGTCCATTTTCAGTAGAGGCCCGGGGAGAAAAGCTCCAAAGACATGATACAATTTAACGTATGTACTTAATCAACAGATATTAAAATAGTATAAAAAAAATAGCAATTGGCTTTGGTGATGCATTCAATGACTTTGCATACAAGACTCGTTAGGCTGATAGGTCTGTAATTCCTGGGGTCAGTGGTAGGTCCACCCTTGTGAAGTAACATTACAACAGCTGTACACCACTCCCACAGTACAAACCAGTTGCCAGACTGGGGTTGAGGAGTTGTTGTGCCATCACTTGCTTGGTGCTATTAACAAAACAATAAAAACAGTGAACCAGGTATTAAAATAAACCTTTACATCCAGTCTATTGAAGTTTAAGCACTTTCATTCTCTGTTTGGTCGAACTTAACAGAAACCATTTCTGATGAAGTTCTACCAAACCGGGAAGAAAAAGCTTAAACTTCAATAAACTGGATGTAAAGGTTTGTTTTAACACCTGGCTCAGTGTTTTTTGGTTTTTAGTTCTGGTGCTCTTAATTAGGGAAACAGGCATGTTGTCAGACCCCATGTTGTTCTTTGTTTTGGAGAGTACCTTCAGTACATACTTTTTATGATGATCGGTGGATTGATTTCATCAGGGATAGGTGGGATTAGATGTTTCTGTGGTGAAGTTGCCACTTAATTTATTTGCTAGTATGGTAGCAATATCCAGTGGATTGGATTATTTACTACCATTATGGGTGAGCTCTGAGCAGTGTTGGGTGTTTTCTTATTTTTTTCTGACGTAACTAAAGAATGATTTGTAGTTTTCTTTGGCTTCTGTAGCATGCTTGAGTCAACACCTTTGTTTACTTGTGTCCCTTTTTTAGTTTCTTATCTAACTGTTTGATGATCTCCTTCATGTTCTCCTTAACTTGGTGGTCTTTTTTTCTGCTCTTTAGGTTTAGGAGTTTCTTTCATTTATTAAATAGTTATGCTTAAGGATCACTGTGCTGGTTGGCTTTTAAACCTCTATATTCTCTTGGATCTAGTTGAGATTGCCAGTTTAATACATTTGTTCAGGTGTGAGCTATTTGCAGTATCATCATTATGGGTAATACAGTTATACTCGAACTTGGAGATTTCATGGTATTTAAAGTAATTGAATTCTATATTTATTTCTGACAGATTTTGATGGAGAGGGTTACTAGTTTGATGCTAACGTGGTCAGTGAGAGGGATACCTTGGAGATGGTACACACAGATGCTAAATTTGTTATGACCAATTCAGGTGTATTCCTTTCTCTAGTGTATGCATTAACAATCTGGTCTAGGTAATTCTTGTTTAAAAAATGAGAGAAGTTGTGTTGTGAAGTACTATGTTGGAGTTATTGCCCTCCCAGTTAAGCACTGGCTAGTTAAAAATCACCCTTGGATAACATCATTCCTACTTAGAGAGGTCATCAAGAATGCTTAGGAATGTCGTATGATTTTTTTGTAGAAATGTAGGGGGACCTGTAGTATACTATGAAATGCTAAACACTGAAATCACTAAACAAGATTAGTTATAAGCTCTGTTTGGCAGTCTCTAGGTATTTTTCCTCAAGGTAATATGGTCTATGAGAAATATGGATATGCCACCACAGTTCCATCAGGTCTAAGCAAGTGGTAAGCACAAAATCCAGGTAGTGAGGTAGTGCTGTCTAAGCATGTTACATAGTTTGCTTTCAATGATTATGTAAGCCATGACACTCACATCTGTGAAACAGTAAAATAAAAAGTGTCCTGCAACCACTGTAAATGGCTTGCTGAGTTGTGAAACATTAAATCTCGTGCAAATATGACTGCATATGATATGCCTTTGAATACCCACAGTAGTGCGACTGTTCCTTCTAAGAGAGAGAACACAAACGTCGGAAACAAGAATATGAAGTACATATGTGTGATATTTGACTCTAAAATTTGCACTTGCTACAGTTCTTAAGTCAACAACTTTTCTGTCAATAACAACACTGCATCACAGATCATACGGTGATATTGCTCTCCTAATACTGTTCTTGTATAAAACAGTGATGCATGTAATAACAGAAGAAAAATAACAGCTTCAAAATTAGCACTTTAAAACAAAGTGTTCACATGGACATTGGTAAAGCATTTGCATTCACAAAACCTTTTGTACCTGAATTCTGAATGGTTTAACTCAGATTTCCACAGATTGCGGTGGTGGTGCTGCGGTAGTGTTGTCGCCTCACAGTTAGACGTTGCCCGTTTGATTCTCAGTTAGAGCGTCTTCTGTGTGGCAACATGCATGAACGGGCATTCCTTCATTGAAGGTTGTGCGTTAGGCCCGGCAAGCCAGCACGAAAAACTCTACTGTCAATCATTAGCGGACCGGAGTTCCGCTGTGGCGACCCCTAACCGGGAAAAGCCGAAAGACACAAGCAAACATCAGAAAGAGTAGAGGATATTTCCTTTTGGGCTGGACAAATGTCCCCTAGTTAATATGAAAACAACCTCACTTCACCCCTGTAAAGAGGTTGCTGGCCTGGTCACCGAATTTATTATTTATTAATTTGCCAATGAAACATAATGAACATCAAAGAAATGCAACAGAAAGTGAAAAATATCCATGACGCAGTTTGAGTCAGCGTAACTAAAGATGGTTACTAATGGAAGAAAATACACTCTGAGATGAAAAAAAAACATAATGTGTTCTTTAATATCCAAGCAAGTATATAAGAGAGTCAGCCACGACCTGGGCACAGTAACAATAGAGGCGTATGCAAAGATAATGACAACAATTGTAATGCATGCAAAGTTACAGTCTGTGACAAAGTGACACACAAAGAATGAAACAGTAATGTGTACACAACAACAATTTGCAAGGTAGATGCACAGAGGATATAAGAGACTCAGTAGTACAAATGGATAGCAGAGTAGAAACTATGTAGTAGATACAACATATAAAAACAACTAAAGTTAATATAATGTAATACAGACATAATCAATAAATAAGGGACTGTAAAGCATAACGTACAAAGCTTCTTATTACAACTCAGTGATAAATTAATGCAGCAAGTAAGACAACTGTATACATTGTTGTTTGTCTTTTCGGCTTTTCCTGGTTAGGAGTCACCACAGCGGAACTCCGGTCCGCTATTGATTGGCAGTCGATTTTTATGGTGCCGAGTTGACAGCCCTACGCCCAGACAACTGTATACATTAATATATAGAAATAAAATAAGCACCAGCAATAGGTGAATTCCGCAAGTTATTCGTGAGGTAGATGTGTTATCCATATTCTCTCTCTAATCTGTATTTGGCCTTATTGTGAAGATGTTATGAGGCCTTTTTTGAAACCTATAAGAAATGTCTCAGACCTGACCTTCTTATGGAATTATGTTCCACCGAGCTGGACCTAATCTGGAAAATGCTCATTCTCCAGTAACAGTTTTAAAAAGATGAGTCTGGTTAGTGAAACTGCATCTTGCTGGGTGCTTATCAAGTAGTGTACGTGGTCTCTTAAGGGTGGGTCATAACCCTCATTTAGAATTCTGGAAAACAGAGTGCCGAACAAATAAGTTGATTTCTCTGTGATAGGTAGCCAGTTTAGGCTTTTTAGAGTAAAGTATAATAGTCACACAACAAGCAAATGTCAACATTTTCTGAGCCATAAATATCAGTAAACAAAAGCAAACAGCAAAACCATTTTCCACAAGACTATGTACAGGTATTAACAAAGGTATTGGTCACACAAACAGTCATTTTTATATTGTCAGAGGGGCAGTACATAACTCTCAAACTTTTTCCGCCTCCAAAATATTGAATATCGCCTCTCAAAATGTGGAAGGAATGAATGCAGTGTGAACACTTACTGACGTCAAGTATCTCAAAGCATAATTAACTGTTTTTTCATACTTGCTGAAGTACTGCAATTTGAATTACAAAATGGGGACAAGAATACAGCTTTTCCCAAAATATTGGTAAAACCGAATCACTTGGAAAAGCATGTCCATTAAAAAATAAATGCTCCAATGTTTACTAAAAAAAGGAACCAAAACTTTAGCAACTATTTACCAAGTATTATTTATAATGGGCAATTGTTACAGTGTAACAATAAATGTGTGCCAAAGCCAAACGCTTTTGATGTGGAACATAAGAATTTTTAAGACTTAGAATTTTGTATGTTACTCATAATAAGGACATTTGACAGGTATGCAGAAGCGGTCTCACCTAAATGCACTGCAGAGTTGCTGACTGCCCACATCTGGTTGCCTACCACTATTTTTAGTAAAACTTTATCTCACATTGTCACACTTCCTGCTCTTTTGAAATATTTTTGTATCTTAGCAAATTGAACCAGCGACCATTCCTGGCTTTACTGTTTAATATTCATTTGCTTTCTTAGCAGAATGCACATATAAATTGATTGGTTAACTATTCTGACTCAAAGATTAGCAGAATGCACATATAAATTGATTGGTTAACTATTCTGACTCAAAGATCAGTGTAAGTAACCAATCATCTTCTCTATTTGGTGTCAAAGCTGCAGTATTTTTCAACAAGAGCTCTACAAGCAATTTAGTTTTTTCAATGTAAAGAAAATCAAAATTTCTTTACTTAAAAAATAGAAAAATGTCCTACATTAGCCAGCGGCCCCCCCCCCCCCCCCCTGAAGCTGATGGTCCCTGGTCGCTGCCCAATCTCCCCTATTATAATCCACCATCGTCTCCAACAAAGTGCAGTTGTTTTGAGAAAGGAATACAGTATAGGAGTTTGGGCAGGACTGAATATGAAAATTTGGCTACTTCAGTGGTAAATAGTATCAGTATGGTAAAATAGTCCATAGTTCCATTTCTCTTTTGTCTCATCTCTGGAAATAAGAGATTTTGAGGTACGCTATCCTTCCTAATTATCCATGAATAAGTTGATAATAGGGTCTCAGCCGCAAAACTGGTGTAAGAGGTTTCTATACCTGTTTAAAAAGAACAATACAAATTACATTTATGATACATACAACATCTTTACTTGCGCAATGTTGCCTGATCCTTTTTTCTGAATATATCCATATATATATAAGTATTTTTATGTTCATTATCCATATACTTACAGTGGATATAAAAAGTGTACACACCCCTGTTAAAATGCCATTTTTTGTGACATAAAAAAAAAAATGAGACCACAGTAAATCATTTCAAAACTTTTCCCACCTTTAATGTGACCTGTAACCTGTACAATTCAATTGAAAAACGAACAAATCACAAGACATCAGAGAAGAGGCAGAAACAACATACATCTGTAAGCATGTGTTGAAGCGTGCACCATACATGCTTAGCATTGTTGCACATCACTTCACCTATGGTAGGGACTGTAGCCAATCAGTGATGAATAATTATACATGCCTTTCTTATCCTTCATCCCATGGACCCCTGATGCTAATATGCGAGGTGATACTAGGCTCCACCTTCCAAGAAGTTGGGGCCTATTTAAATGTTTACTGCTATTTGTATTCTTTTTAGAGGTGGTATTTTAGAAGTTGTTTACATTGTCTGTTGTGAAAAAAGACTTCAGTCAGTACTGCATGTATCATGCTAACCTTGGGTCTTTTCCAAGTGGTTTATCGTTTAAGAGCTATTGCATTTTAGTAGTCCTTAAAATATTTTGTTTTGCAATGTTTCCAAAATTCTGACTAAGAGAATCATTAGATCATCAACGTGTCTGTTTTGTTTCTGTGATATAATTGAAGTTAGGAAAATGAAAGCTCGACACTTGTTACTGTTTGAGGCATAAGGGTTTTTGAGCAAAAATTTATAGAACGGAAAAAAATTTTACTAGGGAATGAAACTAAAACCAAAAAAATTAATGCATGCTGTCAGAAAAAATGCAGGAAATGTAAGGTTCAGTACAAAGCATTTAATGTTAAGCGCTTTCAATCATACACTTTTGAACTTCATCAGAACAATTACATCCCAATTTTTATCAAATAACCCACTTCCTAATTTTTCAATTATCCTATCACAGCAAAGTAGTATAGTAAACATTACCTATCCAATTCACTACAGTGATGCAATTATTTTAGTTAATATGTAAGTAAAAACCCATAATTATTATCATGACATTTCTTATTTAAAAGTTTAAAAATAAAAATGACCACAAAAGTTAAAATCACAATTCTGAAACTGTGAAAGCATTTAACTAATATTTAATAAAAGTTTTTGTACTGAACCCTACATTTCTTGCATTTTTTCTCTGACAGCATGTATTGATTTTTTAAAAATTTATAGAGTTTGATTCTTTTAATGGCAGGTGATTTGGTCACATTGGCTGGTGTTGATGTGACGCCCCAACCCCATGTAAAACTGGGGAAAAGAGAACTGATGAAGACAATGATTTATTTGGTAGTGTAGCGTTCTTTTATCCATATCTGTTGCTGAAATAAATAACCAATCCTTTTGTACTTTTACAGATGGAAACGGTGGGCTGTACAGAGCACTTGGTACCCAAGGGATCCTTCAGGACATGGAGAGGAGGGGTGTCATGTACATCCATGTGTACTGTGTGGACAACATACTGGTTAAGGTGGCAGACCCTGCCTTCATAGGATTCTGTCTAAAAATGGGAGCAGATTGTGGAGCCAAGGTATATGCTGATTGAAGCACTAAAGGCACAGATTTAAACCTTTGTATGGTAGGACTTTGAGACGGCTGCAATTAGATCTTCAATTTAATATTCAGTAAAGTTGCCCCATGTAGGCATAAAACATAATGCTGACCTACCTATATTTACTTCCTAGCTGATGCACGTCATAAAGTCCTGCATTTGAACTTGGTATGAAATAAGATGGTAATGTATTGCCTTTTATAGAAAATACCTGTAAAGCACTGTAATTCATGTTTAATATTTCATATTCACTATACTGTTAAACTGAGTTAATTGAAGGAGATCAGAATTCTTCATTCAAGTATTCTCTATTCTGAAGGAGCAGTGCTTTGGTAAACCATCGTAGATAATGTAGGACATTTGAAAACCATGAAGCACGTTTCTGATTCCTTGCATACTGCTTTATAACTTTCCATGCATTTGTGACACATTTTTAATTTAACTGAAGCAGTGATGACTGAAAGCCTAAATTGATGCTCATGACCACAAGATGGCAGCATTTTATTCTACAGCTTTGAATCTACTATATAAGCATTTTGTATACTAAATACTTTCCTGGGCTAAGTTGGACCGACTATGTTAAATGCAGATTAGAGTATTTTATATGTGGTTTTCTGAATACTTGCCTTCTTCTGTACTAGCAAGTGGAATTTAATTGCTTTATGCTTAGTGTTACAGCAAGTGAAAAGGAACAGGCTGTGAAACGAACCATAGTGATCTTGGCTGTTAAACTGTGTAATACTGGATAGAGATCTCCTTGTTTCCCCTCTGTACCTGTATATAGTTATATGTAAATTGAGAAATTTACATCAGAAAATTGTCTTTAAAAAAAATGGGATTAACATGCAAGTGTAGTTTGGTGTGCTGTACAATTGTAACATGACAGTTGTTAAAACATACAGTTTTAATGACTGACGCACCTTACTGAAGCTTCTTACCTACTTAATGGTATGCATTTTAACACTTGGAGACTGGAACTGCATTAAGTACAGTACCCATAGAGACCCTCATTCCCATCATTTAAACTGTGTACAGTTATGGGGCATCATTAAGGCATGACAAATAGTCATCTTCATCCCCATCTGTTGCTTAAATGCTGCTGTTTCTTCTAGTACTTTCAGCTTGACAGCCATTAAAATGTAAAGCACGGTTTTTCACGTAGTAATTTGCTTAATGACTTTCTTGTCTTACATCCCCTTGTCAGCATTAACTTTTTTAAAATGGAGTTTTGGTCTCAAACTTGCCTCTCAACATATCTGTGAGATTAATCTATACATTTGTATGTACAGTAATCTGTTTTGTGAATAAGAACAAATTTCATGGTATGACTTGCTAAGTAGTCTTTGGAGTTTACAGCTGTTTAAGTGAATATTTTTTTTCCATTTTTTTTCATTAATGTATCCTACTGCTTTTTCTGTTTAGTATTTTTAACTGATAACAGCAGTGCCCATGAAGTAATGTCCATAATTAAGCAGTAAAGCTTGATAGCCGGTGTGTTAACTTAGAAAGCGGTGTGCCTTGCATGATCTGAACTATAAGGTACAACCATGTATTATCACTGCAGAAAAGAAACCGCCACATAATGCATGCACTCAGATCACTCCACAACAAGTACAAATATGACTCTGTCATTGTCCATGTTGGTGTGAATGACCTGAGACGTACCTCCCTGGACTGCATGAAAAGAGACATGGAGGAGCTGGGATCTTGTAGCCCAGGCAGGTATGACCCTAGCCCTGAGTAGCATCCTGCCATCACCCAGAATGATACCACAGTACAAGGACAAAATGATTGACTTCAGCAATTGGCATTCTAAGGTGATCCAGTATCTGTCTGCTTGGGATGACATGATCGACAAACCACGATGCTTTGCCAGAGATTGCCTGCACCTGTCACCCTTGGGATTCCAGATACTGGCTAAGGCTCTTGCCACCCCTGTAGTGCCTTTTTTAGGCAACGTTTAAATGACAAATTCACCACCGTAACAGGTACAAGCAAGCAAAATCTGAGGGTAATGCTACTCAGTGCTAGAAGTCTAAACCTCAAAATGCACTCACTCGAGGCACTCCTTACTGTGGAAAACATCGACATCTGTCACTTGACAGAGACCTGGTTCAAGGCTCCAGAGAGCACCCCTGCATTACCAGGCATTCATACCATACCTTTCGGCCACATAACCTCGACCAAAACACTAAAGGCAGAAGCATGTCCATATTCATTAAGGATATCCACACCTCCAGGCTAGTTGTTCAGCATAATGCATCCGAGGTTATCCAAGTGCAGCTAACTCTGGGCAAGACCACAGTTCAAATTGTAGTTTGCTACAGATCCCCCACCATGCCCCAGGATTCCCACTCCTCATGAAAAATATTAGGGTACAACCTAACACCCTAATAATGGGCAATTTCAACTACCCCACCATTAACTGGGAAAACTACTCGTGTACCAACTCTTGTGCTCAACGTTTTCTGGAAGTCATAAATTCCAGCACCTTGGATAAACTTATCCACACCCCCACCAGGGGCAGCAGTATCCTAGACCTGGTCATTACCAACATGGGCAACCGGTGTTCCACACCAGAGGTCAATTCCTCGTTGCTCAGATCCGACCACAAGCTAATCACTCTAGACATCCACATCCCACTCCCACCCCCCATTAGGGAAACCACCGTACAAACTTTCTCCAAAGCCAACTTCATGCTTCCTAAGACAGAAGTGGCAAACTTCACGACACCCATGCTGATGGACAATAGAGGTACAACTGCTGAATCTTATACAAATGCACTTTATAAGCACTTACACGAGTGCATAGATCGTGCAATCCCTAACAGAACCAAGATGCTATCCTCCAAAAAAAGGAAACCAATCTGGTGGTACCCTGCCATAAACAAACTTTCCAACAGAAGAAAGAAACTGTTGCAAAAAAGAGTAAAATCCCATGATTGGAGGAACTCCCTGGTCAGCCTCAGTAAGAAGCTGAGATCCCTCATAAAATCCTCCAAAGCTAGTTATGAAAACAAAATCGCCACTGATTCTAAAGACAACCACAAAGCATTCTATAGCTATGTCAAGAATCTCAATGGCAACACTTAGATCTGCTCTGAGTTACAGCACAGTGGCACTAAATATACAGAACCAACTGATATTGCCAACATCCTGGCAGATAGGTTCAGTGCTAACTTTACCCCTCTCTCGCTCCCTAAAGGGCCCATCTCTATACCAGAAGAATGCAAAGTTCCTGTAATCACGACTGCACAGGTAAAAAACACGGTCTCCAAAGCCAAGAACACAGCATCCATGGGACCTGACAACATCCCAGGCTGCATTCTACACGAACTACAGAACGAACTGGCACCCCACCTAAGTACCATGTTCAATCATAGCCTCACCTCAGGCTTTGTGCCCATTGAGTGGTGCACAGCAGTGGTTATCCCACTCCACAAAAGGGGGAGCCATCACGGACCCTGGGAACTACCGCCCCTTTAGTCTGACGAGCCTGGTCTGCATGGCCATGGAACGTATCATTGTGGAACTTATAAACAATGACATTGGTAATCTCCAAACTCTGGACCCCACCCAGTTCAAGTTTGTAAAAAGTTGATCATGTCTCCTAAACCTGATAGACTTCTTTGAAGCGGTCACCAAAGCCGTAGCTGAGGGTAAGGTGGTTCTAGATATTGCCAAGGCTTTTGACATCACCCCCCACTCTGGAATTATAGATAAACTCACTAAACTAGGTATAAATCCCTATGTCACAAGATGGGTTGCCAACTGGCTCACTGACAGAACCCACACTGTGAAAGTAGCAGACTCTAAATCCAACTTCAGACCAGTGACAAGTGGAGTACCACAGGGTTCAGTCCTGGGTCCTCTCCTGTTTGGTATCTACTTGTCTGAAGTACAGACTAACACAGAAGCTCTTTGGCTAGCAAAGTTCACAGATGACTGCAAACTAGGAGCCATAATCAAAACTCCTAACAATGTGGACATCCTACAAAAGGGCCTCACTGAGACAGATGCCTGGTGTCAAAGCCATGGCCTCAAGCTCAATGCCAAAAAGCGTATTGTCATCCCTTTTGGTAAAAAACTCTATACCCATGAACTACCACATAGGTGGTAGTCTACTTAACACCAAAAGTGTGATAAGAAACCTTGGGACACAGGTGAACAGTAGTCTCTCCTTTGATAATCACGTCGCCGCAGTAGTCAGGAAATCCTTCTATGTGGCACACCTCATCACAAAAGGTTTCTCATCCAAGAAAAGAGGTCATTGTTCCCCTCTACTCATAACTCATTAGACCCATTATAGCAATTTGGTGGCCTCTTTTGGTATGTACCTCACAAGACATCTACAACAACTGGAAAGGCCGTAGAAATACCTCACAAAGAAGATTACTGGCCTCAAACAGATGCCCTATGCAGACCATCTCAAAAAACTCCAGCTTTACTCCATCGCATATCGCCTACTTAGAGGCGATCTCTGCCTAACATACAAAGCTATGTCAAACCCAGAGCTGTTGGACATGCTCCACTTAAAGAAATCCCAATCCCTCCGAGCTACATGCTCTAGGGACTTAAACCTTGTCACCACAATAAACAGAACATGCTGGAGGGATAGATTCTTGTCACAGAGACTTCCCATACTCTGGAACAAACTACCTATGTATTTCAAACAAAGCTCCTCATTAGCACTCTTCAAGAAAAATCTTGATTGGATGGGAGATGGGAAATTCACCCTGGGGATCACTTCTGTGGCTCTGCTCGATAGGGGCACAGGAAAATAATTTTCTTGGGTGGCAAAATCCAGGGTACCATTTGGCTAGGCTTATATAGGCCCAAGGGCCAATAGCCTAGTACCTACCTATGAACCTACCTACATAGGTTCATAGGTAGGTAGTAGGCTATCTGCCCGAGGGCATTTATAAGCCTAGTCAGAGTGTGTTGACTTTCGCTGCCCCATTGATTAATTAACTGATCCAATGTCAAGTAGAGCCAATGAAGTGATCCCAGGGGTGTATTTTCTGTTACCCATCCTCGTCAGGGTTTCTCTTGAAGAGTGTTAGTGAGGGGCTCTGTGTAATGTAGTTTGAAATTTTGTTCCAAAGCATGGGGAGTCTCTGTGACAGGAATCTATCCCTCCAGCATGTTCTATTTATTGTTGTGGCGAGGTTTAGCTCACTAGAGCGCGTGGCTTGCAGTGACTTGGATTTCTTTAGGTGGAGCATGTCCATCAATTCTGAGTTGGACATGGCTTTGTAAGTCAGGCAGAGATCATCTCTGAGTAAGCGATATGCCAATGAGTACAGCCAGAGTTTTTTCAGTCAGGCTGCATAGGATATATGTTTGAGGCCAGTAATCCTCTTGGTGAGGTACTTTTGTGGTCTTTCCAGCTGTTGGAAGTGTCTTGTGAGGTACATCCCAAATGGGCATTGTACTCTATGATGGGTCTGATGAGTGACGAGTAGAGGGGCACTATAACCTCTTTATTTCTAGATGCGAACCCTTTAGTAATTAGATGGGCCACATAGAAGTATTTCCTAGCTACTTTGGCAATATGATTGTCAAAGGAGGGATTACTATCTACCTGGGTCCCCAGATCTCTTATTACCTCTTCTGTATTAAGGGGGCTGCCACCTATGTGGTAAATCGTGGGCGTTTTGTTTTTCCCAAATGGGATGACTATGCATTTTTTGGCATTTAGCTTGAGGTCATGACTTTGACACCAAGTGCCTGCCTCAGTAAGGCCCTTTTGGAGGATGTCCATGTCAGCCGGAGAGTCAATTATGGCTCCCAGTTTGCAGTCATCGGGGAACTTGGTTAGCCCTTGTCCTCCTGTGCTTGCCTGTACTTCTGAGAAGTATATGCCGAACAGTAGGGGTCCCAGGACCGAGCCTTGCGGGACACCACTTGTGACTGGTTTAGAGTCGAACCTGGAGCCCGTTATTCTTACCGTGTGAGTTCTGTCTGTAAGCCAGTTGGCAACCCATCTCATGACGTAGGGGTTTATGTTCAGGCTGGTGAGTTTTTCTGTAATACCCGAGTGGGGAATAGTGTCGAAAGCCTTGGTGAGGTCGAGGTAGGCTGTGTGAACCACCTTTCCCTCGTCTGGCCTTGGGTGACTGTCCCGAAGAAGTCAACCAGGTTTAGTAGGCATGATCTGCCCTTAACAAAGCCGAACTGGGTCGGGTTAAGTGTTTGGAGGTTCCCAATGTCTTTGTTAATGAGTTTCATGATGATGCGCTCCATAGTCTTGCAGACCAGGCTAGTCAGGCTTATGGGGCGATAGTTACCAGGGTCAGTTGTGGCCCCTACTTTGTGGAGAGGAATAACTGTTGCTGTGCACCATTCTATGGGCACGTAGCCTGTGGAGAGGCTGAGGTTGAACAGCGTGTTTAGGTGGGGGGGGGGTTAGTTTGTTCTGTAGTTTGTGCAAGACGCAGCCTGGAACACCATCTGGCCCCATTGACGCTGTGTTTTTGGCTTTTGAAAGGGCTATTTTCACCTGTGTGTCTGTGATTTCTGCGACACTACCCTTTTCCGGTATTGTTGTGGGCCCTTTTGGGGGTGAGAGGGGGGTGAAGTTTGCACTGAATGTATCTGCCAGGATGTTGGCAATATCAGTAGGTTCAGTATATTTTGTGCTATTTTGCATTAGTTCAGTGCATATCTGTGAGTTGCCACTTAGATTCTTAACATAGCTAAAGAAGGCTTTGTGGTTATCTTTTGAATCCTTCACTATTTTTGTTTCGAAGTTAGCCTTGGATGATTTTATGAAGGACCTTAGTTTCTTACTCATACTGATCAGGGATGTCTTTCCTTCTTGGGATTTGCTGTTTTCCTGAACTAGTTTCCTCCTTCTATTGTATAGCCTGTTTATGACAGGGTTCCACCAAACTGATTTCCTTCTCTTAGAGGAGTGAGTCTTGGTTTTGCTAGGGATGGCACGATCCATGCATCCTTGTAGATGCTCATAGAGTGCATTTGTAAAGGTTTCGGCATCTTGGGCAGCATTATCCTTTAGCCTGGGGGCTGTGAAACTTACCACCTCTGTCTTAAGTAAGGTGAAGTTTGCTTTAGAAAAGTTTTACTGTCGTTTCCTTAGTTGGGGGTGGTGGTGGGGTGTGGACATCCAGAGTGATTAGTTTATGGTCTGATCTAACCAGTGACGGGTTGACCTCCAGTGTGGAACACCTGTTGCCCATGTTGGTGATGACCAGGTCCAATATGTGTTCACCTCTGGTAGGGGAGTTTACCAGCTAATCCAGGGCATTTGAGTTGATAAATTCCAGGAAGCACTGGGCCTGGGAGTTTGTACTCTAGTAGTTTTCCCAGTGAATGGTAGGGTAATTGAAATTGCCCAATATCAGGGTGTTCGGTAGGACCTTCATGTTTTCCAGTGTCTCCAAAAAGTTGGAGTGGTGGTCCTGGGTCATGGAGGGTGATCTGTAGCAGGCCACAATTTGCATTGCAGATTTGCCCGATGTTAGTTGCACATGGATGATCTCAGAGGTGTCATGCTGTGCCACTAACCTGGAGGTGTAGGTATCCTTGATGAATGTGGACACACCCCCTCCTTTTGTGTTTCGGTCCATGTCCTGTGGCCGAAACGTGTGTTATGAGTTGTAGCCTGGTAGTGCAGGGGTGCTGTCTGGAGCCTTGAACCAGGTTTTAGTTACTGCACAGATGTCAATGTTCTCCATACTGAGGAATGCTTCAAGCGTGTACATTTTGAGATTTAAACTTCTGGTGTTGAGTAGCATAACCCTCAGTTTTTTGTTAACTGTGCTGTTTATGGAGGTGGGTTTGACTTTTGGGTCTTGCCTAAAAAAGTCACTATGGGGGCAGCAAGAGCCTTGGCCAGTATTCGAAAGCCTAAGGGTGAGAGGTGCAAGCCGTCTCTTGCGAAGCAATACAGCTTGTTGAGCATGTCGTCCCAGGCTGACAGACACCGGATCCCCTTTGAATGACACCAGAAGCTTAGCCAATTGTTGAAATTGATAATTTTTTCTTTATACTGAGGTATCATTCTTGGTGAGGGCAGGGTGCTACTCAGGGTCAGGGTCATACCAGCCTGGACTACATGATCAGAGAGCTCTTCCATGTCTCTCTTCATGTAGTCCAGGGAGGTATGTCTCAGGTCATTCACACTAACATGAACAATGAAAGAGTCATATTTGTACTTGTTCTGGAGTGACCTGAGTGCTTGTGTTATGTGGCGGATTCTGGCTCCTGACAGGCAGCTAACAGTAACCTTCTGCTTGTCCAGCCTAGTGAGTGGGACGTCAGTGTGCCTGACTATAGAGTCACCTATTACTAGTGTGTTAGGTATGTTATTTCGCCTTAAGGGCTGTGATTGTGCGGCACACTGATTTTGTGTTTTATGTGTTTGGTTTGTGACGGGCGGTGCAGGTTGTTTGGGTGTCTGCTTTGGAGGTTTCTGATGCTTTTGCAGGTTTTTATTTAGAGCCTCCGGGTATGATTTTGTGTATGTGTATTTTTTGCCAGTGCTGTTTTAGTAGGTCTGTGTGTGGCCAGAGGTGTGGTGCAAGTGTTAACCTTCTCCTCTTGACTGTCTGTTCCAGTCTTGGGTGGAGACAGCTTAGCCTCCAGTTTGGTTGTATAATCGCTTCTTTTCCATATGTTAGTCTTTTTGTGGTAGGAGGAGAGGGATGTCTGTATACATGAGGCAGTTATAACATTGCCTCAGGATACTCAGATTCACCAGCTGGACTGGAGAGTACACCTGAAATTGCCCTTTAGTCATGCCTGAATAGTCTGGTGAGCTGCTTAGTCACTTACTTGGTTGGTGAGGGGTGAATAAAAAGCCTTGCCCTGCTGGGCAATCAAGTGTCAGGGTATATTAGTGCTTGCTATTAGGTCTGAGCAAGTGCTGTGCTGTAGGATGCTTTTTGAGTGCTTAGGTTGAGAGTTAGACTAGTTTCAAGGGAAATACAGAAGAGGAAACTTAGTGGAGCCAGGAATAATTTAACCGTAGCTAACTGGTGCTGCCCGGCACGCAAAACCGTGCAAATGTGGTTTTTATAGTAGGGAAATGAAAGAGATAGAAATTAGCCCAAAATGGCCAATAAACTACTAACTTCTGGGCTGGAACCACTCCTCCAGGGACAGATGGGCTGCTCAAAGCTCCCCTCTCTCACAGGTGAACAGAGAAACTTCCCTTTATCCAAGTAAGGTATGGGCAACTCAGAAACTAGTATCACATCCCTGAATTCAGTACTAGCCTGAAAATTGGACTATACTAGCTTAGAAAGTCAGGAAACAAGGAATTTTTTTTTTTTTTGAAAAGATAAGGCAAAAACAGTAAAAAATACACCTAAAACAGCTTTAAACGATCAGAAAAGGCTATCGCACTTTAGTGTGTAGCCTACAATAGTTAAGCAAATTATTTAAACAAAAAACGACTAAAGTGCAAGCAGTCAAATAAGTACAATATGTGAAAAAAACAAGCTTTTAAATCACAATAAATGCTGGAAAATCTGCGTTTAGGCGGAAAACAGTTAAGTACAGAAAACTGATACTTAATCACTCCATAGTCTCTCTTCTAAGCTAGAAGGCTTGTATCAGTTTAAGGCTTTCTAGTGCTACCCAGTAGGTTAGTTACAGGAAAGATGGGAAACAAGTGCAGATGTGGTCTTTTAAACCAGGAAGTTGAAAGAGATGGAAAAAAAATGCCCAAATGGCCAATAGCTACAATTTGTGGGCCAGGAACCACTTCTCTTGTGGTAGATAGGCTACCTAATGCTTACCACTCCCACTGATAAGCTAGAAGGCTTCCCTCCAACTCAGAAAGGCTTGGGGGGCTCAGAAGCTTACAAAGTGTCGTGAATGCAGCAAATCTGTGCATGGACTAGACTAGTTACAGGAAAGGCGGGGAACAAGTACAAACACAGGCTTTTAAGCCAGCAAGTTGAAAGAGATGGAAAACTGCTCAAACGGCCAGATAAACTACAATTTCTGGGCCAAAACTCTCTCTTCCCATGGAGGATGGGCTACATAGTGCTTACCACTCCCACTGATAGGCTAGAGGGCTTCCTTCCAACACAGAAAGGCTTGGGGGGCTCAGAAGCTTACAAACAATCCTGGATACAGCAGCTCTGTAACCGGACTAGGCTAGTTATAGGAAAGGCGGGAAACTGGTGCAAGTGTGGCTTTCAAACCAGAAAGTTGAACGAGATTAAAAAAAAACTTCTCAAACAGCCAATAACTACAATTTCTGGGCCAGGGATCACTCCTCTTGTGGTGGATAGGCTACCTGATGCTTACCACTCCCACTGATGAGCTAGAAGGCTTCCCTCCAACATGGAAAGGCTTGGGGGGCTCAGAAGCTTACAAAGAGTCCTGGATACAGCAAATCTGTACCTGGACTAGACTAGTAACAGGAAAGGCAGGAAACAAGCGCCAACACAGGCTTTTAAATCAGAAGGTTGAAAGAGATGGAAAAGCTTCCCAAATGGCCAATAAACTATAATTTCTGGGCCAGAAACCACTCCTCCTGTGATAGATAGGTTACTTAGTGCTTACCACTCCCACTGATAAGCTAGAAGGCTTCTCTCCAACACAGAAGGGCTTGTGGGGCTCAGAAGCTTACCAACAGTCCTAGATACAGCAAATCTTATCTGGACTACACTAGTTACAGGAAAGATGGAGACAAAACGCAAAACGGATTTTAAACCAGAAAGTAGAAAGAGATGGAAAAACTGCCCAAACGGCCAATGAACTACAATTTCTGGGCCAAAAGCCACTCTTCCCGTGGTAGATAGGCTACCCTAGTGCTTACCACTCCCACTGATAAGCTAAAAGGCTTCCCTCCAACAAAGAAAGGCTTGGGGGGGGGACACAGAAGCTTACCAACAGTCCTGGATACAGCAAGTCTGTATCTGGACTAGAATAGTTACAGGAAAGGCAGGAAACAAGCTTAGAATATTATTTTTTTTTTATTTTTATTTATTTATTTTTTACAGAAAAGCAGCTAAAACAGCAGTAAATACAATTCAAATTGCAATGCAGGCCAGCACACCCGAGTGTGTAACAACACTACAGCAAATACAGTTCAAATAAATGCAGTTAAATTAACAAATGACTAAAAAAAACAAGTGCAAAAGGCAGTAAATTAGAAAGCTACTAACAAGCAGTAATAAGTGCAGCATAAGAGCGACTGAACAGATAGCACGCAGAACAGTGACTAAGACAGTTACAGTAAGAGCAGCTGAATAAAATAAAAAAAAAATATATATATATATATATATGTATGTATGTATGTATATATATATATATATATATATATATATATATATATATATATATTTATTTATTTATTTATTTTATTTTTTTTGAGGGAAGGAACAGAGCAGAATTAAGAGGCTACAGGGTTTGTCCTTCCCAAATGCTCTCTTTGTACACAGTAGGAGTGCCTGAAATCAGAATATGATGTCACTGCACTCAGTGGGGTTACCACCTTTCATCGTGGCTAAAACCGGAGTAAAGCCACACCCTCCCATCATCAGTAACCTTGCCCATCCCACCCCTCCCCGACCACATTCCTCCCATGCTGTGATGTCACGATGACATCACTTGGCTAGGAATGCCCTCTTTTTCTGTTCCTGCTGCCTCCTTTCGTCTGATTTACTATAGCAATAACCCACGCCTGGGTGTGGGTAATGCTGGATTTACCCACGGTTGGCGTGGTTTGGTCCCGAGGGCGGCCCGAGGACCAAACAAAGACAACCGTGGGTAAATCCAGCATTACCCACACCCAGAAGTGGGTTATTGCTATTATATAATGACATTATTTAAGAAAAGAAATAATTACTTTTCTTAAATAATGGCATTGTATAATGCCTCTTTGCTGCCCTTCCGCAGCTGTCTGGTATTCAGTAGTTCTGATGTACTGCGCATGCCTACGCAGTACATCAGAGTTGGGCAAAAGCAACGGAGAACGCAAGATCTCCGTTGCTTTTACTGTTGCTATGTTAAATGGGTTTAACATAGCGAGACAGCTTTAAAATAAGCAACGGAGATCTCCGTTACTTATTTTAAAGCTGTCTCGCTATGTTAAACCCATTTAATATAGCGAGACAGGTTTAAAAAAAAAAGCAACGGAGATCTTGCGATCTCCGTTGCTTTTTATACACTGTGTCGCTATGTTAAAGGAGTTTAACATAGCGAGACAGCTTTAAAAAAAGCAACGGAGATCTGCGTTGATTTTTTTAAACCTGTATCGCTATGTTAAACTATTTTAAGATAGCGAGACAGTGTTTTATACTAACGGAAAAAGTCCGGGCGACCGGACCTTTTTCCGTTAGTATATTGAGGGATTTACAACGGGCACGCTGGTTGGGCTGGCCAATCAGCGTGCACGTTTTAGAGGAGGAATTGTATAATATGCTTTTCAGCACAGTAAATCAGCCGATGTACAAACTCCGATAGTCTATTTCCTTTTTGAAACAGAATACTGGAGTTTGTACAGTGTTTTCCAGACTACCGGAGAATCAATTTGATTTCCAGATAGTCTGGAAAAAAAACGGAGGGGTGGCAACCCTAGCACTCAGTTGAGTGAGCAAATGTTGACATATCCATTCGAGTACCTCAGTAAGGCTGTGAAATGGGTCAACATTAGAAAAAGTACAGTTTTGTACCTACCATAAATGTAGATGTTCGAGGATTCCATTGCTGCAGTCCTTACTATTGGGTATAGTCCGCGTCCAGTCGGCCCGAATACCAGAGTATAAGGCTGACGTCGGTCAGGGCGCATTAGACTGACGTCAGTACGTCAGGGTACTAATGCGCATGACCGACGTCATATCCTCAGTCTTTTCTTGCCCCAGATGTCAGAAGACCCTAAAAAGACAAGGCCCAAAATACCTGCACCAAAAACATGTACAATATATACAAGAATATATACAAAAATATAAGCATGTAAACTCACCTACACAACCACCCCTAAACACAGAGGGGAAGGAGGGAGGGTAAATTGGACTGCAGCAATGGAATCCTCGAACATCTACATTTATGGTAGGTACAAAACTGTACTATGTTCTTCGTTTTCCATTGCTGCAGTCCTTACTATTGGGTAGAATCCCAAAGCAGAGGTAAGGGAGGCTGGCAAATCATAAAGAAGTAGGAGCTGACAACATGCCTTGCAAAACAGCTGTGGCAAAACCAGCCCTAGACTTAGAGTAGATAGGAAGGTGATAATGCTTAGAGAAAGTATGCACTGAACTCCAAGTAGCTGCTTCCAAAATATCCTTAGTTGCCACCCCTTAGAAATGCTGTTGAAGTGGCAGTAGCCCTAGTGGAATGAGGCCTAATCCCAGCTGGAATCTCCTTGCCATGATGGGAATAACAAAATGCAATGCAAAAGCCAATCCACCTAGAAATAGTTTGTTTTGACACAGGCTTGCCCTGTGAACTCAAAGCAAAAGAAACAAACAGCTGCTGAGACTGCCTAAAATCCTTAGTCCTGCTTAAATAATAACGCAATTGCCTGTGTACATCTAAAGTGTGCAAAATCTTTTCCCTTTATTTTGAGGGTCTGCATAAAACGTAGGCAAATGAATAGTTTGGTTTAAAGCCACACTAGAAACCACCTTAGGCATAAAGGAAGGATTAGTGCGTAATGATACCCTATCCTTATGGAAAATCAAAAGGGCTCTACTGCCATAAGGGCCTGCAACTCAGACACCCTTCTTGCAGAAGTAATAGCCAACAGAAAAGCAGTCTTCCATGACAAGTATTTCAATTCAGCAGTAGCTGCAGGCTCAAAAGGTTGTAGAGTAAGTTTTTCCAACACAAAATTGAGATCCCAAGCAGGAGTAGGAGCTCTACGTGGGGTCTTATATTCTTTGCCCTCTAAGAAACTGCTTGAACAAAGGATGCGAAAACAAAGGTGGGTCACAATCATAGTGAGCTGAAATTGCTGCAGCATGAATCTTAATGGAAGAGAAGGACAAACCTTTGTCCAATAACTCAGTAAGATATTGAAGAGCCACACTCAAATTAGGCTCAGAAATCTCCAAATTCTTTGCTGTACTCCAAAATAAAAATCTCTTCCATTTTTCTGCGTACACTCTCCTTGTACTAGGTCTTCTAGCTTCCATAATCACATTTAAAACTTGTTGAGGAAGTTGAGACCTGCTGTGTTTCAACACAGAATATGCCAGGCTGTTAGATGAAGAGAGTGAAGCTTGACATTGAGCAGATGACCGTCCTTCTGAGATAACAGATGAGGAATCAGAGGTAAAGGCCATGGAGGCTTCTTTACCAGACTCCGTAGTAGTGGGTACCAGTGTTGCCGAGGCCAATCTGGAGCTATCAAAATCATCCTTGGCCTGTCTTGTCTGACCTTTAATAGTACCTTTGGAAGAAGAGGCAGAGGTGGAAAGGCATACACATGAAGGTTTTTCCAACTGAAAGACAGAGCATCCACTTTCCAAGCTGTGTGATGAAACCCCTTTGTGCAATACTTTGGCAGCTGGTGGTTTAGTGGAGAAGCGAACAGATCTATGTCTGGAGTTCCCCATGACACTGTCAATTTCTGAAATACATGAAGATCCAGTTTCCACTCGTGGGGATCCATGATTTGTCTGCTTAACACATCTGCTAAGGAGTTCTGTGCTCCTGGCAGAAACCTTGCCTGAAGAGTTAGTTGCAAGCTTAGCAGTCTCCCATAAAATCATTGCTTGCCTGCATAGAGGATAAGAATGTGTTCCCCCTTGCTTGTTGATGTACCACATGACAGTTGTGTTGTCTGTTAGAATCAACACCTGCCCTGGAAGAAGTAACTCCTTGAAAGCCATTAATGCAAACTGGACTGCTAACATCTCCTTCATGTTGATATGTAGATGCTGTAGTCTGGCAGGCCACTTGTCTTGTATCCACTTTCCATTTAGATGAGCTCCCCAAGCAAAGTCCGAGGCATCTGTCGTTAAAATCTGACTTGCCTCTGGCTGGGTCACAGAGAGTCCCTTGTTTAGGTGACATTCCTGAGCCCACCACAAGAATTCTTTTTGTAGGCAAGGTATTATTTGAATGACAGTGTCCAAATCCTGGCAGTGCTGTGTCCATACATTTTTGAGATACCATTGTAGCTTCCTCATATGCAGTTTGGCATTGGGAAGCACCAGAATACAAGATGCCATGAACCCTAATGCTTGAAGGACTGTCCTTGCAGTCAGCACGGACTGATGAGATAGTTGATGGAAGTAAAGTGACAGACTCTTTTGTTTGTCCGGGGTTAAAAGGCCATCTGGGCTGCTGTATTCAGTCTTACACCCAGAAAGCACATGTCTTGAGAGGGTACTAGACTGGACTTTATTTCGTTCACAGAATACCCTAGGCATCTTAGCACTGCTATAACATATTCCAGATGCTGTAGAAGGTCTTCCTTTTCTTGAGCCAGAATCAGGCAGTCGTCCAAGTAAGGATAGATTTGAATTCCTTGAAGCCTGAAGTAAGCTATCACTGTAGCCAGAACCTTTGTGAATACTCTGGGCGCAGTAGATAAGCCAAAGGGCAATGCAGAGAACTGATAATGAGAATTTCCAGCTCGAAACCGCAGATACTTCCTGCAACTTAGCCTTATAGGCACATGAAGGTAAGCTTCCTTGAGATCTAAAGTTACCATCCAGTGATCTTTGCCCAGCAGAGGTAAAAGCTGTTGCAACGTCAACATCTTGAACTTGGGAATGTCCAGAAAAGTGTTGAGGAGAGATAAATCCAAAATTGGTCTCCACGTGTTCCCCTTCTTTGGTACTAGGAACAGGCGAGAATAAAATCCTAGGCCCCTTTCTGATACAGGGACTGGCTGAATGGCCCCCATCTGGAGTAACTGAGAAACTTGCTTGTGAGCCTCCTTTCTTTGTGGAGGAGGAACGTCTGGCATGCCTTTGAAAGGGGCATTGTATGGAAATAAAATCTGTAACCGTGGTGAATGATATCCAACACCCATTTGTCTTGAGTAATTAAATCCCAATTTTCTTTGAAAAGAGACAGTCTTCCTCCCAAAGGAGCTGCCAGACGAGAATCTACTGGCAGCTGAAAAGACAGGTCATTGGGTCTGTTTACGAAAGGACTGACCCCTGCCCTCACCAGAAGTCTGAGCAGGTGAACTCCTGTTCTAGGCCTAAAAGAACCTTGAGCCCTGCCCCTACCACGTCTAGACCTACCCCTAGACTGGGAATCATAAGCAGGATATGTCCACCCCTTAGCAGGCCAATTTCTACTAAACTTGGTGGCTGCACCTGCAAAAATCATTAACAGTTTGCATAGACTTAGCTTTGTCCTCCATTTTCTTTAAAACTGCTTCCACAGGCGATCCAAACAACACATCAGACTGTAAAGGAGCATCCAAAATCCTTGTCTTAACATGCTCAGCTAAATTCTGATCCTTCAACCAGGCATGCCTGCGAAGAACAGAACTAGTAGCAGCCACCCTCGAGGAGGCCTGTACAGCATCAAAACCACATTGCAAAGAATGCTTACCCACTTGTTCAGACACATGAACCAAATCCAGCAACTCTTTACACTCAATACCTTCCGCCAAAGCATCCACCTTAGATTTTAATTGTGAAAGGAGATAATTCTGATATTTTAGCATGTGAAACTGACAATTCAACGCCTCATGGCTAGAGTGGAAGAAGTATACACTTTCTTTCCCCACCTATCCAAAGCCCTTGCCTCTTTATCAGTGGGAACAGGATTTTTAACCACAGAAGCCTTAACACCTTTAGGCCCTTGAGAAATAGTTTCTGGATCCGCCCTAGGACTCTTAAACAAATACTTATGAGCTTCGGGCACCCTATAATACCTATCAGGCTTAACAGGAGCAGGAGGCAAAGAGTCAGGGTTCAGGGAAGCCTCTGCAAAAAGATCTTCCACCACATTCAACACAGGAGGAGTAGATAAGGGCCTATGCTGGCGTAAAAGCAAGAATTCCCTACGCCTTTTCCTGCAATCAGAGTAATCCTGGCCTTCCCATTTAAAGTGCTCCCTCATGGAATGCAGAGTCTCTGAAAATGAGAAATCCTCAGGAGGAGAAGCTGTAGGAGTGGAATCATCCACATCAGAATCAGAATAAGTAGGATACTCCTGCAAGTCTTCCGCAGAAGACACTGAAGCCTCTGAACACTGTTCAAAACTATCAAACTCCGGTTCCACCCTAGGCCTCTTATCAGGCGGGGCATAGAACCTCTAATCATAGTAATCAAATCTTCTGCCATTTTAAGCATATGTTTCTTAGGTACAGAACCCGAAATGCTAGGAGAAGCCCCCACTGAAGCTGAACTAGGCCTACCTCTCAAAGAAGTTTTGGCAACAGAAGGAGAGGCTCTAACTACCTTGGGAAGAGAGGGAAGAACAGTTACCTGAGAAGCCCCTCAGCCTGGCCTACCTCCTGAGAAGGCACATCCTGTAACAGTAAAGTTTCTGCCTGAGACTCCATGGAAACTCCTGGCAAAACCTCTGGCTCCACTGAGCCTTCTAAAGAACCGACGTCCGGGACTGCCGGTTCATCAACCCTAGGCTTCACTGTTTTGTCCTTGCGCTTCTTGACGAAGCGAGCGGCGGAGCATCCGACGGCATTTTATAATTGCAACGCTTCCCAAACACTAACCTGGCACAGTCTAACCTCCTCTTAATAGTGCGTTTGTTAAACCTAGCACAAGAGCGGCAACCAACAACGCCGTGCTCAGGCCCTAAACAAGGTATACACAATGTATGGTAATCCCTATGAGGTATCTGTTTCCCACAAGAAATACAGTTATTCACTTTTTCTGACATCCGTAAAATACTGAGGCAAGAAAAAACCAAAATGTTCCCCAACGGGGTACTTAGCCAACTCTGTTTCGGTCTGAAACTCCGGTTTCGGAAATATTTCAGAACGCCAACCTGCACTCGCAAAACTGCTTCTGCATCGGACCATGCGGCAAAAAAGACTGAGGATATGACGTCGGTCATGCGCATTAGTACCCTGACGTACTGACGTCAGTCTAATGCGCCCTGACCGACGTCAGCCTTATACTCTGGTATTCGGGCCGACTGGACGCGGACTATACCCAATAGTAAGGACTGCAGCAATGGAAAACGAAGAACATCTATTCTTTTTTTTAAATATTTAAACATTTTTGCTGTTATTTTGCTCTGATAATACTGCTGATAACTGCTGTTAGCTACTAAAGACCCATTGTTTCTAGTCCTGTCCCATATATTTGCTTTTCCTTTCTAATCCTGACAGGAGCTGCTGTTAGGGTATTGTGTTATATTACAGACTGATGTTGTTGTCTTTGTTTTCATATTCTTTGGACTTTGGTTCTTCCTGGACAAAGTAAAGAGATGTCATAGCAATTAAGCGGCTAAACTGTAGCCGGAAATGAAAGCACTTCAAGCTTTTATAGTAGCTGTACAAGTTAGAGCCACCAGTAATCAAGAACCCAGGATTGATATATGACTACCCATTATCATACAAGAATCCAGGACGGATATATGACCACCCATTATTATACAAGAACCTTGAACTGATACACGACTGCCCGTTATCATACAAGAACCCAGGAGTGATGTACAACTACCCATTATCATACAAGAACCCAGGACTGATATACAACTACCCTTTATCATACAAGAACCCAGGACTGACATATGACTATCCTTTATCATACAAGAACCCAGGTCTGACATATTGACTACCCAATGTCCTACAAAAACCTAGGACTGATGTACAACTACCCATTATCATACAAGAACCCAGGACTGACATATGACTACCCTTTATCATACATGAACCCAGGACTGACATATGACTACCCATTATCATACAAGAACCCAGGACTGACGTATGACTACCCTTTAGAGCTACCTCAATAGAAAATAATGTTATGGACATTTATTGCCAGTCATACAAGCACCCAGGACTGATACACAACTACCCATTATTGTACAAGAACCTAAGAATAATATTTATTTATTTGTTTGTTTACTGAGGTAATGCACTCATCAGTACTGATCAATTACAGGCTCAGCCCAGGTCATATGACTTTTCATTATCATACAAGAATCCAGGACTGACATAGGTTCTAGTAAGATAATGGGTAGTCCTATCACTACCCGTTGTCATACAAGAACCCAGGATCAACCATTATCTTACAAGAACCCAGGACTACCCATTATCATACAAAAACTCAGGACTGATGAGTGACTACCCATTAGAGCTGCCTCAAAAGAAAACCATGTGTTATGGACATTTATTGCCAGTCACACTGTCAGCATTATTTAAGGCTACTGGAGAAAGGGCCTAGTCCAGATTAGGTCCAGCTCTGTGGAATAAACTGGAGAAACTTCTTATTACTTATAAGACAGAATTTATTTATATTTATTTGCCTTTGATTACTGCCAAAGCCTCTTTCCAGGGAGAAAAGTTCCACATTATATACATTTGCACAGAAATTAGCATTTGCTAGCAGGAATAAAAATATACCATTTGACCCAAAGCTATATATAATTTGAGTCAATCCACATGTTAAATACACAACACAGTATTTACAGCATGCTAAGTCACACATCTACACAGCTTTCAGCATTATTTTACACTTTATGTATAAAGTCGTTGCATTGAAATTTTAGTACACAGACAAGTAGATGAGGCATATGTATATTTTATGAAAATGGTGTTTACATGAGACATGTAAACAGGAGACGAGTGTGAGGGTCTTGTATTTAAATCTTATTTGGTTGTATAAAGAGGGGACTTGGTAATAGTGTTCATTACAAGAGCAAGACTGCCTTTTTGATAGGTGTGATTTCATTGAGGTTGTAAAATGTAGGTGGGATCAGATTAGAATAAGAAGGCAGCTTAATATTGGGGGTGTAAGTGCAGGACAGTGTTTTTGTTGACATTTTCAACAATATTTTATATTGTGAATAAGATGAAAGTTATGATATTTTTGAAGAAAACTCCACAGCTATGTATACAGAGAATAGGCAGTTGCCATCGTGAGTTGTAAAAGTGTTGGTTAGTGAATGCACATCTCTGGGTAAGTACCGTTGTAATGACTCACTGGTAGCAGGGCTTCTGTCTAAACTTGTACGATGCTGTGAACAGTCTTGGCATGAGAGTATGTTAATAGGTTAGGCAGCTCCAGCCAGTTTAAGGGTTTGAAATGCAAGACAGTGATGTTTGGTTACTGTGCTTACTTGTAAACTTTGTAGCTTTATTATAAGATTACACCAGTTTGGCTAGCTGAGACTACTGCAGGCTAATCAAAATTTATGAAGTATATAGGAAACTTGGGAGGAGATAGGTTTGAGCATTGGTCTTAACACATGGTCTGATAGAAAAGGTTTGGCTTTATAAAGTAGTCCTAGTTTATACTTGTTTTCCATATTGGATATACTGAATGAATCTTAATCTATAGCATATTATTAACAGCCATATATTTTATTTTGTTGCATCTTGGTTCTGGTATTAAGAATGTTTTGCGTTAAAGTAGTCTGATTGTTGATTTGGAAGCAAAAATAATATTACCAAAGCCAAAAAGGTGTGTAGAGACGGAACCAAGTTGCTTGCATAAAGCAAAGATTATTTATTCCAAACTGACATAAGCGCTTTCGCAGCTACATATGCTGCTTCATCAGATGTAACGGAACAATACCTACTGAGTTAACTTGTATACATGCCTAGTCGCATGCTTTTCTCAAGTAATTAACCTTTAAATAAATAGTTGATTTTAAAATAGCTTAGTACAAACATTTAATTTAAAAACAGCAGAGACACATCATACTTATTATTATAAAAAATAAAACATCAACTAAAAACACACTTCTTATAAAATACACACTTCTAACTAAAAGGTGGTTTAGCTTTGAGCTTTGGTTTAATAGGTATTTTTTCATTTAAACCTGATGCATAATTTGCTCTTAACCTGGCTATCCATTTACTTTCTAAACATTCAGAGTAGTTCCTTGTATCACCTTTTCTTTTATTAACTTCAGCCTTACCAATGACCTGAAATTTATGCGCTGTTGAGGTGTTCTTCACGTGTTTAAATAGAGCTTTGCTCTCTGTGCCAATTTTAATATTATATAAATGCTCTCTTATGCAGTCTCTTAATGCCTTGTCAGTTTTACCAACATAGAATTTGTTACATACAATACATCGAGCCAAATAAACTATGTGCTCAGTACTACAGGTCGCAGAAACCTTGAACGCATACTTTCTGTCTTGATCTGGGTGGTTAAATTGCCCTGAACTGTCTATGTATTTGCAATAATTACAAGAATGGCAAGGTTTAGTAACACCCTCAGTGATCATATTATTGCTATTTAAAGGTCTCCCATTAATGAGCTTCGTAGGATAGCATAACATTTGTTTCAAACATCTTTTTTTCTTATAAAAAAGCTGGGATTATCAACTATAACATTCCTCAAACTTGAATTTGTTGTTATAATAGGCCAAAACTTCTTGATAACCTCCACAACATATTTAGAACCACTAGATTAGGTAACTGGTATTCTACACACACATTGCTGCTAAACTTTATTTGATCTACTACTGGGGGATTAGATGAAAAATGGGACCTGCCCTTGCTAAACCTATTACTACTGTTTGCAATGTATGATGTACTTTCCTTTTATTGTAGTCTCTAGCTACAAATTTCTCTTCTAAATCTTTAATTTCTCTTTCAAAATTTGCATCACTAGCATTGACTCTTGAGATTCTTAAACCCTGACTCTGCACAATATTATCAAATATAAAGTGTGGGTGCATGCTGCTGCGATGTAAGAAATTGTTTTTATAGCATGGTTTCCTTTGCAGCATAGTATCTATAATACCATCATCATTAACCTTTATTAAAACATCCAAGAAGCTAATTTCTACTTTTGAATAATTTGCTGCAAGTCTAAGAAATGTTGTACTGCCATTAATACAAGTAATAAAATCTAACGGCTCATTCTCTCTACCTTTCCAGATCAAAAAAAAAATTGTCCACAAATCTTCTGTTAAAAAAAAAAAAAAAAAAAAAAAAAAAAAAAGCAATTTGTGTACTAAAAAGACCCGCAAATATATATTTCAATTCGTAAATTAACATAATTAGGTTGGCGTAGCCATGGGCACATGATGTGCCCATAGCTACGCCATCCTTTTGTAGTAAGGTAGGGTTTAACCCTGTAGAGACTCCTTAAAAGTTGGTTGCATTTTTTTTTTAATCTCAGGGTGACTTGTCCCTCTAATGAAATCACATTGGCCAGTGTTGCACCCAAGTTTTGTGTTTTTTTTTTTTACAGTAATCTGGCCTATTACCGATATTTGTAAGGAAGGAAATGGTAGGCAAATAAGTGTTTAGACAGTGATTGCTGTATAAAATGAAGGAATTACTTTTGTTTTGTGTGTAGTGTAATTTTCTGAAGTCTGCATTCCAGATCAGAGAATCCAGTCTGCAGCTTCTTTTAAGCTACAGAGTAGGTTTTAGTTACTCTTATTACTGTACCAATGACACAACTTTATTAAAAGTTTGTTCATAACAGTGAGCAAGCAGATAGTTTCCTGAGATGCTGAATAGTTGAGGGAAGACTGCTCCTTTGGGAACACCTTTGTTCTTTTCAGGCTTGCTAGTTGTTGCTGAAGCACCTACCAAGGGGAGAAAATGCTGAGAGAAGAAAAGGAGCCACTTTTGTGATTTTAAGTATTTTCTTATGATTTTTTTGTTAAGCTTTACTGCTTTGCCGCCTACTTTTTTTTTTCATTTTCCGGCTTGCTAAAGTTTATATCTGTAACAGTAACAGTACTTGGAACACATCTAGAGCCTGTTTACTGCATTTCCTGTGTTGCACTTAATTTAAAATTGTTTTTTTCTCTAAAAACTGCATTTTACCTGATTTTGGCCTAGCACTCAAGTGTGGGGTCATTTATTGCACTGTTGTGATTATTTTGCTGCTTGTGTATCTCTGCTACCTTTAAACTACAACAAAAAGAAAAACAAAACAAAAAAATCTTGCTTTTTTCCCACTTTCTGAAAGTTAAGAAAGTTCAGTTACAGATTTGCTGTTCTGAAACTGTTTGGAAGTTTCTAGAAGGCCAGTGCTTGCTTGGGCTAAAGGGAAGTCTCTGTGTTCACCAGTGGGAGTGGTTAACACTGAACAGCCTGCCTGTCCCTGGAGGAGTGGTTACTACCTAGAAGCTGTAGTTTTATTGGCCATTTTGGGTCAATTCTAAACTCCTTGATCTCTCTCTCTTAAAACGCTACAACTGTCTTTTTGTGCGGTTTTGCGCACTGAGCAGCGTCGGGCAGCGCCGGCTAAACAGGTTTAAACTATTCCAGGCTCCACAAAGTCTGCTCTTCACTTTTTCCCTTAGAACTGTTCAAACTCTCAAAGTAATCACTCTGTTCTCTTTCTAAAGCCCTGCACTTGCTCAGCTCTTATAAGGAAACACTAACTCAAGCACTACACCCTCCTTGACTTCTCATAAGTATTAGGCTCCCGATTGGTCCATCCTGATCAAGTGAAAAATCAGTTCCCTTCCCTAATCTGATCAAGTAAAAAAACAGTTCCCTATACTAATCTGGTATGTCCAAGGGTCAGTTTCAAGGTTACTGTCCAGTACAGCTGGTGAATTTTGAGGCAATGTTACAATTGCCTTATGTACACAGACAACCCTCTCCTCCTTCCAACAAACTCTAATACATGTGAGAGATGCAGTTACACAGCCAAACTGGAGGCAGAGCTCTCTCAACCCAAGACTGGCACAGTCAGTCAGGAGGAAAAGGTAACCACCCACGCCACAAATCCAATCTCACACAGACCTATTGCATTTGCATACCCAACACATAAACGCACAAAAACATACTCGGAGGCTCTAAATAAAAATCTGCCTAAACAGCAAAGACCTCCTAAGCAGATATCCAAGCAACAGCCACCCCTCAACAATACCCACGAATCACATATCTCACAAAATCAGTGTGCCTCACAGTCACAGCCCTTAAGGCCAAACAACACACTTGTTATAGGGGACTCTGTTCGGCACACTGATGTCCCGCTCACCAGACTGAACAAGGAGAAGGTCACTGTAAGCTGCCTGTTGGGTGCCAGGATCCGTCACATAACGCAAGCACTCAGGTCACTCCAAAACAAGTACAAGTATGACTCCATCATTGTCCTTGCTGGTGTGAATGACCTGAGACGTACCTCCCTGGACTACATGAAAAGAGACATAGAGGAGCTCTCTGAGCATGTATCCCAGGCTGGTATGACCCTGACCTTGAGTAGCATCTTGCCCTCACCAAGAATGATGCCACAGTATAAAGACAAAATGATCAGTTTCAACAATTGGCTAAAGTATTGGTGTCATTCAAAGGGGATTTAGCGTCTGCCAGCCTGGGATGACATGCTTGACAAGCCACGTTGCTTCGCTAGGGACGGCTTGCACCTGTCACCCTTAAGCTTTCTTATACTGGCCAAGGCTCTTGCCACCCCCATAGTGCCTTTTTTAGGCAAGGCTCAAAGGACAAACCCACCTCCATAGACAACCCAAGGATAAAAAAACTAAAGGTAATGCTACTCAATGCCAGAAGTCTAAACCTCAAGATGCACGCACTCGAGGCTCTCCTCAGTATGGAGAAAATCGCTGTCTGTGCAGTAACAGAAACCTGGTTCAAGGCTCCTGAGAGCACCCCAGCACTACCAGGTTATAACTCATACCATGCGTTTCGGCACCAAAACTCGGACCGAAGCACAAAAGGAGGGGGAGTATCTATATTCATCAAAGATACCTACACCTCCAGGTTAGTGGCACTGCATGAAGCATCGGAAACCATCCATGTGCAACTAACAGCGGGCAAAACTGCCTTTCAGTTTGTAGCCTGCTACAGAACACCCTCTCTATTACAGGAACCCCACTTGGCATTCCTGAGAACACTGGAGAATATGAAGGTCTCTCCAAACACTATGTTATTGGGTGACTTCAATTACCCAAACATTGACTGGGAAAACTACTCAAGCCCAAACTCCCTCGCCCAACGGTTCCTTGAATTTATAAACTCTAACGCAATGGAACAACTGGTCACCACTCCTACAAGAGGGAACAACATATTGGACCTGGTCATCACCAACATGGGGACTGTATGTTCCACACCAGAGGTAAACCCCTCATTGGTAAGATCAGACCATAAACAAATTTCCCTGGACATCCATATCCCATCCCCACCCCCAGCCAAGAAAATCACTGTTAAGAATTTCTCAAAAGCCAACTTTGCACTTCTCAAGACTGAGGTGGAATCCTTCAAAGCCCCTGGGCTAGAGGATAGCACAGCCCAATTTGCAGAATCCTTTACAAATGCATTCTATGAGCACCTGCAGGAATGCATAGATCGTGCTATCCCAAATAAAACCAAGACTCACTCCTCCAAAAACAGGAGACCGGTCTGGTGGACCCCGGCCATAAATAAGCTATACAACAGAAGGAGGAAGCTACTACATGACAGAGCAAAATCCCAAAAAGGGAAGGCATCTCTGATCAGTATTAGCAAGAAACTTCGATCCCTCATAAAATCATCAAAGGCCAGTTTCAAAAGAAAAATTGCCCTAGACACTAAAGATAATCACAAGGCCTTCTTTAGTTATGTCAGGAACATGGGCGGAAACTCCCAGATATGCTCTGAATTATTGCACAACGGTACAAAATATACCGAACCTACAGACATAGCCAACATCCTGGCAGACAGATTCAGCACAAACTTCTCCCCCCCCCCTTCCCCCCCAAAGGAGCAAATGCCTATCCCAACTGAATGTAACTTCCCTGACATCACAGATGCACATGTGAAAGCTGCCCTCTCCAAAGCAAAAAAACACAGCATCTATGGGACCGGACGGTGTCCCAGGCTGTGTCTTACACGAGCTCTAAGAAGAACTGAACCCTCACATTAAGTCACTGTTCAAACTTAGCCTTACTACAGGATATGTACCCAAAGAATGGTGTACAGCTACTGTGGTCCCACTCCACAAAGGTGGTGCCACAACGGACCCCGGAAACTATCGCCCCATAAGCCTGACTAGTCTGGTCTGTAAAGCTGTGGAGCGTATTATCATGGAACTCATAAACAAAGACATTGGGAGCCTCCAGACACTGGACCCTACCCAATTCAGCTTTGTTAAGGGCAGACCTTGCCTCTTAAACCTAGTTTATTTCTTTGAAACAGTTACCAAAGCCATAGATGAGGGCAAGGTAGTCCACACAGCCTACCTGGACCTCACAAAAGCCTTCGACACAATACCCCACTCGGGCATCATAAATAAGCTTACCAGCTTAAATATCAACCCCTATATCACAAGATGGGTTGCAAACTGGCTCAGAGATAGAACCCACATGGTCAGAATCGCAGGTGCCATGTCCGAATCCAAACCAGTTACAAGTGGCGTCCCACAGGGCTCAGTTCTGGGACCTCTCTTGTTCGGTATATACTTCTCTGAGGTTCAGGCTAACACGGGGGGGGGGGGGTTTATGGCTGACAAAGTTCACAAATGACTGCAAACTGGGGGCCATAATCGAATCTCCAGCTGACACAAGCATCCTCCAAAAGGGTCTCACAGAGACTGATGCTTGGTGCCAGAGCCACGGCCTCAAGCTAAATGCTAAAAAGTGCTTAGTCATCCCCTTTGGGAAAAACAAGGTGCCCACAAATTACCACATAGGTGGTAATCCATTAAGTACGGAAGAAGTAATTAGAGATTTGGGGACCAACCTAGATAGTAATCTCTCCTTTGATAATCACGTTGCCAAAGTGGTTAGAAAGACCTTCTGTATAGCCCACCTTATCACGAAAGGGTTCACATCTAGATCAAGAGAGGTCATTGTGCCCCTCTACTCATCACTCATCAGGCCCATAACTGAATACAATGCCCCTTTTGGGATGTACCTTACCAGACACCTGCAGCAACTGGAGAGACCCCAAAAGTACCTCACCAAGAGGATCATGGGCTACAAACAGATGTCCTATGCAGCTCGACTAAAGAAACTCCAGCTATACTCAGTTGCTTACCGCCTACTCAGAGGCAATCTATGCCCGACATACAAAGCCATGTCAAACCCAGAATTAATGGACATGCTCCACCTCAAAAAATCCAAGTCGCTTAGAGCTACACACTCCAAGGACCTAAACCTCAGCACAAAAATAAATAGGACATGCTGGAGGGACAGGTTCATTTCCCAGAGGCTCCCCTCACTCTGGAATAGAATCCCAAATCATGTTAGACATAGCCCCTCGCTGACCCTCTTCAAGCGAAATCTGGACGCGTAAATGGGAAATCGCAAATTCACCCCTGGGATCTCGTCTTGTCCCTGCTAGACAGAGGCACAGTAAACTAATCTTAAAAGGGTACCTTCTGTGACCTACTTTACAGAGGCACAGTAGGCTAATCTAATAGGGAGACAGAAGCCAAATACACTCTGGTTAGGCTTATAAATGCCCTAGGGCAGATAGCCTACCTATAAACCTATGAACTAAACCTGTATTTTCTGCCTATTCATTCTAGAACCCATTTAAAGAACAGGGGTGTATGTCCGTTGTCGATGGTCTATCCGTAAAACAGTTGCATTAGGAATCCAGAGATACCCGTTTTATATGCTCACCTCAGTAGGGAGTCAGTCTTGTAAGCTGTGATGTAGAAATAAAAAATGAAATGGTTCAGTAGTGTGACAATAGGATGTACTGCCAGCCATGCCAGGAGAAGTAGGGAGTGAATGTATAACCTATGCCAGGACAGCTAGCTGGAATTTTGTAAATAATTATATGTCAAATTGTATATCAAACTGATTAGTGCAGATGCTGGTGCTGAAAATGTATTTGTGAGGTTTGCTTGTGTAAAAATGTATCAACAGTGCACCCTGCTGGAAGGAAGAGAAATGTACATGTATTATTGTAACTGAAATAAATGTCTACATTGTAGCAGCATATACTGGGAGAGGAGAGGTTAATCCACCTGACATTGGAAAAACATATTCTTGAAATGAAATTACTTTATGGGTTAAGCCATAAAGATGTTATCTCACAGTTTTGAATGGAGCCAGAGACGCAATGTCTGTACTAGAGAATAGGTTGAAGCTTCTGTAGGAAGAGTGGAATGGTTTTATGGTTTTATGACTTCCAGCAGCTGCACTGAACCACATCTGAGCAATGCTCTATCTGTGTATATTGTAGCACATAGGTGCTAAACCCTGGTAGCTTCTAGAGTTGGAGATAGCGGGTAACAGAGCCAAATGACCAGATGTATCTGATGTCATTCTGTACAGAAGTAATGTTTAAATTTTAGAGGAGACTGCAGTCTCAGGAGCATTCAGTATTCTGTCTTGTATCTGACAACAAGGACCACTCGCCCATCTTGCCTTGCTCTATTCAGTAAGCAGGAACAGTAATTCTTTTAGTCAGTCAGGAATAGCTAGTAAGACTAGCTAAATACTGTTTTACTGTAACTGTGTGAATTTTTTCTGTCAGTGTTATTTTTAGTATTTCCTGTGCTGAATCTCTGATGTTTATTGTAAATAAATATTTAGTATTTTCTTGTTATTTTATTATTTATTATTAAATATATTTAAACTTTTCATTGTGACTGGACCTTTTTAGAAAATATTTAAGTTATGAGAATATTTGCATGTATTTATTTGGTGATAACTTTGGCCACTCTTGGAAGCATTGCTGCTTGGTCAGCATTACCATTTGTATTAATATTAATTTCAATCAGTATAATTGGTTGCCCTAGTAAGAGCCTTAAAGTAGCTGTCGGGGGTTCTGATGGCAGTGATAACTACCTTATAATCTGGGCAGAAGGGGGAACAGCAGATGAGTCTGTGCCAGCCTTTCCCAGTTAGGTGTGTGTGTGTGTGTGTGTGTGTGTGTGTGTGTGTGTGTGTGTGTGTGTGTGTGTGAGTGTGTGTGTGTGTGAGAGTGTGTGTGTGTGAGAGTGTGTGTGAGAGTGTGAGAGTGTGTGAGAGTGTGTGAGAGTGTGTGAGAGTGTGTGAGAGTGTGTGAGAGTGTGAGAGAGTGTGAGAGAGTGTGAGAGAGTGTGAGAGAGTGTGAGAGAGTGTGAGAGAGTGTGAGAGTGTGAGAGAGTGTGAGAGAGTGTGAGAGAGTGTGAGAGAGTGTGAGAGAGTGTGAGAGAGTGTGAGAGAGTGTGAGAGAGTGTGAGAGTGTGTGAGAGTGTGTGAGAGAGTGTGAGAGAGTGTGTGAGAGTGTGTGAGTGTGTGTCAGCTGCTTGGAGCAGGAACATAAAACACAGGTTTCACATAGAGGGTGTGGGAGGACTTAGCTTGGAACCCCAACTAAAGACTCAGCTCTGAGTTGTGCAAGTGGGGAGTCTTATTCCGGGTCTGGACAGATAGAGAGCAACCAGCCCCTAGACTGAGCATGTTCCCTAGGTGCTCTTAAGAGAAATTGTACTTGATGCAGAGAGGTCTGCATCTGGAAGTACTGAGTGTATCCATTTGTATTCCAAGTGATGTCCCTCTCCAGTGTCACTGGTGAGGATTCAGGCTCCTTGATTACTTGCCCAGCATGGGGATGTCAGTTGTCATATAACAGCTTAGTTTAGCATTGCTGCTGTGGGTGGAATGGAGGTGCATCTGACAGCTGACTGGAAGAAATGTAATACACATTCTTAAACAGGCAGTTTTTGTAGACAAAGGCATGGTTGATACAAGTCTGATAATATTGGCAAGGTATGGTAAGATTTTAAAGAAAGTAGTTGGGGGGATGTTAGATAAAAAAAGGGTCATGAAGAATCAGCTTCCTGAGAGTGGGATAATATATCTGAGTGGAAGAGTCAGGCCTTCCGAGAAGTAAACAGGCTTAGATTACTAAGGTCCTTCTTTTTTAAACAAATTGCTGGGGTCAGAGAAATGGCTAAAGTTGCACTAGTTAGGTTTAAGATGACGGCTGTACTTCACATACAAGTTGCTAGGCTCATGAAGATGGTTACATATACCAAATCATTTGTTTGTTAGGCCAGGAGGGTAGTGGAGAAATGGGCTCATGTGCTATGACTGAGGTGTGACTGAGGCAGGAGGGTGGTCCAGTTTAATGCAGTCCTAGCCTATACAGTATTAGGTCTAACAACTCAAACAGTTAAGGTATTCATTTTTGAGTATTAGTGATTGGCTGCAGCCACAATTGCTACACAGTTGAGTATGGTCCAGGTAGGGTATTCTGAAGTTTATGGATTTGCCCAGTCTATTGAGTGTGTGTGTGTGTGTGTGTGTGTGTGTGTGTGTGTGTGTGTGTGTGTGTGTGTGTGTGTGTGTGTGATATATGCACACACACAAACCTTATAGGTATGTGTGCAGATATATTGTATGAATAGCAGGAGAAGAGTATAAGGTGGACTGTGGAACAGTGAATGAACAAATAGTTGATATTTCATACAGTAGTACCTAGTGGAAAATAACAGTTTGTGACAAGCAAACGTATTTTCAGAGTGTAAAAATTCAAAGTAAGAAAACAAAAGGAAGAGCCCTTGTTGTGGTTGGTTGTGCTGTCTACATCCCTGCCTTTTATTTGTATATAGTAATTCTAAGATCCTAAGGTTTATTACTCCAAGTGGAACAAAAAATCCAAATAGGGTAAAAAAAAATAAAATAAAGAACATCTTATATCCTTGGGTTACATGTTGTATACAACAGTATATTTCTCAGTACTTTTCTATCTCTCTCAATCGTCTAGTCAGAAGGCCACATTTAAAAGCCCATGGCCTCAGCCAGGCCTTTGTTCCTAATCACTGATGTTACTTCGTCAAATATAACTCTATACAGCTTATCTTGACTGGGGTGGCTTCAAGCACTTTCAGGATTTTCCTCTTTGCTGCTGCTCTGATGAAGTCCTAACTTTCTGATACCAGCCCTCCAGGCTACATCCTTTTATGTACCCTTGGGCAATCAATGTCTTGGTCACCAACACAACATGTTGCTTTGTGACCTGTATGTGAGAATCTTCCCATTCAGCACACTGTAGCACACATTTTAAAGATGAACTACCCACTTTCTAGACCCAGCACATTAGAATATATTAATTTCAAGGTTGCATTACCTTGGAGTACTGGGAACAGTTGTTTTATTTATGCTAATTGAGTTTTCCCATATATTCTGTTCATAGATCATTGCTAGGCATATAGTTCTGGATAGCATTGAGGAGCATAGCCCAATCTTCCAATTGTCTTAAAGCATCATTTGATTAAGTGATTTGCTCAAGCTTATACAATAGGCGAATGGAGGCTGAGGTAATCAGACTCTGTGCCACAGGAAGCAGCTGTTAAATGGTTAATAGCCTTGATCATTAGCACTAACTGCCAGTCAGTATATTGTAATTGTAGAGATCTTGTTCAGTTACCTTATAAAAACACTCTTTGTTGGACCACTCCTCATACCCTCGATTTTCTTTGTGTTTCACTGTTGCAGTCATCACATTTGGGTTATCTGCCTGCAGGTAGCCCTCAGCCAGCCTGAATACCAGAGTCTTGGGTTCCTGCATCGGATGCTGTCTCTTCTTCCTTGACGTCAGGTCGTCAGGGGTATAAAACATGCAGCCAACGCCATTACATCAGTCTTTCTTGCCATGCGGTGCCCGACGCAGAAGCAGTTTGCAAGTGTCAGTCGGCCGACTCCTGAAATTTTCATTTTCGAGTTTCAGAACCGAAGTCTTCAAAAAACAATAAGTACCCCGTTGGGGGTCTTTTTTCTTGCTCCAACCGATGTCACTAAAAGTTAACAATTGGCTTACCTGTGGAAAGCAAATACCTCATAAAGATTTTAATTCATACTGTATTCTCTGCTTAGGCCCAGACCACGACGTCCCTCGCTGTCGGTTTTGTGTCTTGTTCAACCTCCAAACTATTCGTGGTCTGGCTATATTTGCAGCAAATTATTTTGGTACTCTGTATCTGTACTCCGAAATGGCTTTGGTAAGCCTTCTAACTACCGATGTTCCGAAAAAAAGTAAGGATAAAGACAGAGACAGACCGCATAGGTCTAAAACTGCCGCTGATGCTTCCGTTAAGCTAGTCGCCAGTCTGCCGGTACTCAGTGAGGCGCTTTTGCAGCCCCCGATACCTGCTACTTCAGATTCGCAGGCCTCTACTGAGACGCATTCGGAGTCCGGTATGCCGTGAGATGCTTCTTCGACTATGGAACCTGCAGATGTCTCTACCTTGGATGGGTCCGGAGCTGCTGTGCAGGCACTGGCTTCTGAGGGTGTATTCAGGTCTACAGACTTGCATTTTAAACCGACGCCATCTTCTTTATCCAGGCCTAAAACTCGCACCACGCCTAGAAAACTGACGCCCTAACCACATGCTCAGACCCATATGCCTAAAAAAAACAAATGCTTAGAATGGCTGAAGACCTGATTACCTTAATTAGGGGAAGCCAGCCTTCCTCTCTCTAAGAGACTTAGAACTGAATTTCCTTCTGATTCTTCTGATCAGGAATCTGATATTTCTGTTTCTTCTGATTACCAGGATTTGTCTTTATCTACCTATGAGGATTCTGATGCAGAAGATACCATTCCCTCTGCTTCCCCTCCAGAAGATTTTTCTTTTGGTGAAACCTTGCACACTCTTAGGGAGCATTTCCGCTGGGAAAGCCAGGATTACTCTGACTCCAAAAAGAGGCTTAGGGAATTCTTACTCCTTCCTCAACACAGGCCTTTAGCTATCCCTCCTGTTCCGGACATTGTAGATGATGCTTTCTTGGAATCTAGCCTTTCCTGAGACACTTTACCACCAGCTCCCAGAAAACCTGACCGGTATTGCAGAGTACCCGACTCTCACAAGTTCCTCTTCAAGAATCCTACTGCGGATCCAGAGACCATTTCCCAAGGACCAAAGGGCATTAAGGCTACTGCTGCCAAAAATCCTACCCCTTCTGATAGAGATTCTAGAACCTTGGACAGATGGGGTAAGAAGGTATACACTTCTGCTACTTTGGCCATTAGGGCTTTAAATTGCCAGTTCCATATGTTAAAGTACCAGCAGCATATAATGGGACTACTTAAACAGAAAATGATGATTCCTGACTGTGCTGAACACAAAGAATTACAGGATTTAATGCATTCTGCAGAACAAGTTGGCAAACATACTTTGCAATGTGGTTTTGACTCTTTAGACGTATCTTGCAGGGCTGCTGTCACTGGGTTTGTACTTAGAAGTCATGCTTGGCTTAAGGAGCAAAACTTGCCAGATCATGTTAAAGCTAAATTACTGGATGCTCTCTTAAACCAAGACCGCTTGTTTGGCAACAAAGCAGAATAATTCCTCAGAAAGATGGAGGAAAAAGCTAAATCTATGCAAACTGTTAAAGATTTCCTGCAAGTACAGACTCCCAGATTTAGTAGGCATTGGCCTTCAAAGAATTGGTCCTTTCCAGTCTCTTCCAGGCCTTCTCAGTCCAAACCCAGGAACAGTAGACCACCTAGGTTACAGTGTCAGGCTACACACAGGCCTAAGCAGTGGGGGGCTCCCACTTCCAAAGCAGGGAGTAGTAAGACACCCCCCTATGGAAAAATGGCACAATGACTTAACCTTAACCCGTCCAAGCCCTGCTCAACTGCCTGCTCCCTTAGGAGGAAAGCTCGCCCTGCATGCAAAAAACTGGGAACACATTAGCCAGGACAAATGGGTTTTGAATATAGTTTCCCAAGGATACAGATTCCACTTCCACACCCTACCAACCCCAAACGGTTAGCCAGACCTCCTCCCAAATCAGTGGGCAGTGGCCCAACAGCAGGTTCTCTCTCTCCTAAGTATCAGGGCTATTCAGCCTGTCCTAGCAGAAGAAAGGGGACAAGGTTTTTATTCAAGACTTTTCCTGGTGCCCAGAAAAGACAGCTCATGGCATCCTATCCAGGACCTCTCTATTCTAAACACCTTTTTGGTAATCCCAAAATTCAAAATGCTAACACCTCAACAGCTGCTTCCTAGGCTAGGCAAAGATGCCTGGTTGGCAACCTTAGACTTAAAGGAAGCTTAACTGCACATTCCAGTAAAGGAATCTTGCAGGAAATACCTACGCTTCAGGGCAGGCTCCATGCACTATCAGTTCGCTGCACTTCCCTTTGGCTTATCTACTGCACCCAGGGTATTCACAGTGTCTAGCTCCAGCCATTGCATTTTGCAGGCAGAGAAAAATTCAAATATACCTATACTTGGACGATTGTCTGATTCAGGCAGAAAGCCAGGACTTGCTATTAAAACATCTGGCATTCGTAAAGAACCTTCTAACCTCTCTGGGGTACACCATAAACAAAAAGATATCTCACCTAGTACCCTGCCACCAGATTGTATTCCTGGGAGCAAGCTTGAACACAACTTCCCAGATGGCTTTCCTCACTCCAGAGAAACAAGTTTATTTGACAACCTACTTCAAACTGTTGGCCACAAAGACCCAGCTGTCTGCAAGGAAAATTCTGCAAGCCCTGTGGTTCATGGCGTCTTGCATTCTACTAATTCCATATGCAAGACTGCATATAAGGAAACTACAATGGTATCTAAAAAGCCTATGCTGTCAACATTCTCAGGACCTGGAATCAATGATTACTATCATTCCTTGTATAAAGACAGAGTTTCTTTTGTGGGCAGAGGCCTGCTACCACAACAAGGGGCTCCCTTTCACTCTACCCCCTGCCGCCCAAACCCTAACAGGAGACGCATCAGACTATGCATGTCAATCAAAAAGAAATGTTAGCTGTACAGAATTCCCTGACAGCCTTCAAAGACTGCATTCTTCCAGGACAATTATTGGTAAAGACAGAACACTACAGTTATGTGGTACATAAACAAGCAGGGGGGAACCCACTCGTACCCTCTCTTCAGAGTAGCCATGGCTCTGTGGAACACAGCCTTGAGCTACCAAGTGTACCTGCAAGCTCAATTCCTGCCAGGCAAGATACATTCTCTAGCAGATGACCTAAGCAGAAATCTCATGGACCCACACAAATAGAAACTGGAGCCAAAAGTATTCAACCTCTTGAGGTACAAATGGGGGACTCCAGAGGTAGACCTGTTTGCCTCCCCTCAGAACTACCAGTTGGACAAATTCTGCACAATGGCTTCCCACAGTCAAGCCTGGAAAGTGGATGCACTGTCCTTTACCTGGGAAAGCCTCTCAGTTTATGCCTTTCCCCCTCTGCCTCTCCTGTCGAAGGTTTTGCAAAAGATCAAACAGGACAAGCCAGAGACAAAACTGATTGTCCCATACTGGCCACGCCAGCACTGGTACCCCCTCTTGTGTAGTATGACACTACTGGAACCATGGCATCTGCCTCAGACCCCTTCCCTGCTGTCCCAACAGGTGGGCCAGATTCTGCATCCTCAGCTTCAAACCCTGAACCTTACAGCCTGGCTAATTCCTTGAGCTCTCCAATAGCATCCCTCAGTAAGCAGGTGCTAGATGTCATTCTGGAGGCAAGGAGGCCTAGTACTAGAAAATCCTATGCTGAAAAGTGGAAAAGATACTGTTCCTGGAGCCAGACTCAGGGGATGGGCACAACAGTGCTCAGCTTACCTCATATTCTTCAGTACTTAACAGAAATGCTCCACAAGGGCCTATCCTTCTCATCAATTAAAATTCATGCCTCTGCCATTTCAGTACATTATAATACTGAGCCACCCCTCTTTTCTCACTCCCTGCTAAAGCAATGTCTTAGAGGGGCCAAAAATGTAAGACCCCCCCCCCAGGAGAGCCCCTACTCCAGCCTGGGACCTTAACTTTGTATTGGAAAAGCTCACTCTCCCTCCCTTTGTGCCAGCTGCAACTGCAGAGTTGAAATTCCTTTCTTGGAAAACAGCCTTCCTTCTAGCCATCACTTCAGCAAGAAGAGTGTCTGAATTACAGGCCCTTATGGCAGTGGAACCCTTCATTATCTACCATGCAGACAGGGTTTCCCTCAGGACCAATCCTTCCTTTATAAAGAATGTAAAGGTTCAGGTACTCCACAACAATCAAAGCCAACCAGTCTTTAGATGAAAAATAAAATTCTTTATTCAATAAAGGTTAGTTGAACCCAGAAAAAGTCAAAATAAAGAATGTAAGGGTGCAGGTACTCCACAGCAATCAAAGCCAACCAGTCTTTAGATGAAAAATAAAATTCTTTATTCAATAAAGGTTAGTAAGCGCTTTCACGTCTACAACGGACGCTTCATCAGACTTCTAAAAATCTTAATCATCTAAAGACTGGTTGGCTTCGATTGTTGTGGAGTACCTGCACCTTTACATTCTTTATTTTGACTTCTTCTGGGTTCAACTAACCTTTATTGAATAAAGAATTTTATTTTTCATGTAAAGACTGGTTGGCTTCGATTGTTGTGGAGTACCTGCACCTTTACATTCTTTATTTTGACTTCTTCTGGGTTCAGCAGGTACCTTACTCTGAGAGAGCTCTTCGTTTTTTACAATCCTTCCTTTATGCCCAAGGTGGTGCCCTAAATCAGTCCATTCATTTGCCTACTTTTCTTCTTAATCCACAAAAACAAAGGAGAACGAATACTGCACTCTCTGGACGTGCATAGACAACTTAGATTTTATTTGGACAGGACTAAGCCTCTCAGAAAATCTGAACAGCTGCTAGTTGGCTTTGCTGCAGGGGGCAGAGGGGAAGGCCAATTCAAAGAAAACAATTTCTAAATGGATAGCCCATTGCATTCATTTCTGCTATAAGCACCATGGAAAACCTACCCCACAGGGGATAAGATCACATTCCATAGGCTGCATCTACCTCTACAGCCTTTCTCAGAGGAGTCCCTACCAGGGACATCCTAGACGCTGCTACCTGAAACTCTGTACATACCTTCACCAAGCATTACCACATGCCAATGTTTTCTAAATCCAGAGCTGGTTTTGCCACTGCAGTCTTGCAGGGCTTAATAATATGCTCTCTAACATCCTTCTCCCTTCCTTAGCTTTGGGGATCAACCCAAATGTGATGACTGCAACAGTGAAACACGAAGAACATAGTACAGTTGTGTACACTTACCATAAATGTAGATGTTTGAGTTTATTCACTGTTGCAGTCCTGGTTACCCTCCCACCAGCCCCCTAACTTTTGGCTCTACCTTTCCTTCTTGTTTGGTGTATTTGCTTTTTGATGAAGGTGTACCATAACATATAAATGCTTCCCATTATGGGGGCTCCCGACATCTGGGGCAAGAAAAACTGATGTAATGGCATCGGCTGCATGGTTTATACCCCTGACGATCTGACGTCATGGAAGAAGAGACCGCATCCGACGCAGGAATCCAAGACTCTGATATTCAGGCCAGCTGAGGGCTACCTGCAGGCAGATAACCCAAATGTGATGATTGCAACAGTGAATACACTCGAACATCTACATTTATGGTAAGTGTACACAACTGTAGGTTCATAGATTAGTACTAAGCTAACTGCCCTTGCGAGCCATTTATCCCTTGTGAAACTCAAACCCTGCATCTTGTGCTTGCAAGGCAAACACCTTAACCATTAGGCCACCCTCCCATCTTTGTCTGAATACTCACATCTCTCAAGACTGCTGGATCCCAAAATAAATAGCTATAAAAATGAGAAAAAAATGACAACTGTTTTACTTCCTTCTTATTTCCAGCCAGTTTTATATACCAACTCCAAAACTGTAAAATCTGTGGAGAAATAGAAACAGAATTAATTGTGTATTATCAACTGCCTTCTCAATGTATTGATTTCAGGAGGCTCTCCACCTAGACAGCTAAAGTTTGTTACCCCCTTTTTTCATGTAACTGCTTAGTGCACACTGTAGTGCTTAAGATATTAACCCATTTTTTTCCATCTTACCTTTAAAACCTGCTGCAACATCTACTGCAAGACCACTAATTATTGGAGAGCTCACATTCTGCCTCTCAGTAGTCATCTTAAGATTAGTGCTTATGTTTTCTCCTGGTGAGAGAAGCAGCATAGGGACATTATTTCCTGGAGACTGCTGATCACTGGAAAGCCTAACAACTGCTTCACAAGTGACAGCTTGGAATCTGTGCTTATATTCTGCTCCTGGTGAGAGAAGGAGCAGAGTGCATTGATTCCTGACTGTTTCCGGTTGGACAGTGAGTGTCTGTGCTTGATGTTCCTGATTGGTCTGGTTGCTACTCAAGGCATCTAACAGGAAAAGGTTACCACAAGCCTGCAGACCCTTGCATCGTCTGGGACAAGTCTGTGGATCACCAAACAGGCTGTGGCCTGCTTCTCATCTTGGGATTAGTGCTGATGTTTTGCTTCTGGTCAGAGAAGAAGCATTATATCTCAGCACAATGAAGCTGTGATGAGACCAGCACTAGTAGTACCCAGAAAGTAGCCATTCACACAGTTTCTCTCTTTTAATCATTCTTAACAAGCCAATTCTTTATTTTCAGTAAGTACTGCTTGATTTGTTTCTAACTTCAGAATATCTGTCTAAATACTTCATCCTTAAATTTTCAGGGTCTGCATATTAGTTTCCACTCAAGTGTTTGGCAGTGCCCTGTGCAGACACAGACACCTTGAGTGACATTTTTCTTGTAAAAGCATGATTGAAATTTCATCAATACCTAGTTGCACACAGGACAACTAGTTTGCAGTGACAAGCACTGTCCCCAGAGTTGCAAACCAGATACTCCTGACATTGTTTTATATTCTCACTCGAAGTGTAGAAATTGCCTCACGTTTACTGACAACAGTTAATTTTCAAACAAACAGCTTATGCTATGTGAGCGATGTATTTACACAATGCCACTGGAGGCAAAGCTGTCACATAAAAGCACTCCTAACGTCAATAAGTTTGTCAGTAGTACACACGCTGCACCCATTACACACAATTTAAAGCAGACATATACACCCACATATGCTGAGGCACTTAAATGTAACATTCCTAAGCCCCAAAAACTTCCTAGACAAAGTACACATAATAAATACCCTCAGCAGCCCCAAATGCACTCTTTCAAAACAACACCACAGCAACACATACAGCCACATCTCTTGGGGCCTCTACTTCTAATCTCATAAGGCAAGCCACCACACAGTCCAATGTTCAGGTCATTGGAGACTCCATTGTGAGACACGCTGATGTCCTTCTCACCAGGCTGAGTAAAGAGAAAGTCACAGTCATTTGCTTATGTGGGGCTAGGATCTGCCACATTATGCATTCAATCAGGTCAATGAACCACAAGTACCAGTATGACTCAGTCATAGTCCATGTGGGTGTAAATGACCTGAGATGTACCTCCCTAGACTATATGAAGAGAGACCTCATGGAGCTCTCAGAATATGCATCTCGAGCTGGTATGAGCCTAGTACTGAACAGCATTTTACCTTCTCCAAGGATGATGCCGCAATACAGGCAAAAGATGACCGACTTTAATAATTGGTTTAGTTTCTGGTGTCATTCTAATGGGATTTAGTATTTGTAAGCATGGAAGGAGATGGTCAACAGACCACCCTGCTTTGCCAGCGTTGGTCTGCACTTCTTCCTTCTAGGCTTTTGAATCTTAGCTAAAACATTCTTTCCCCATAGTGCCTTTTTTTTTAGGCAATGTCACACTGAAAGTACTTCCGACATAGCAAATTAAAACCAATAAACTCTAGGTATTACTGCTCAATGCTAGGAGTCGAACAAAAAACTCCACTCCCCAGAAGCTCTCTTCACCCTAGAGAATGCTCCATGTTTAAATTACCATAGGCAAAATCCAATACCACTTCCTTGCAAGCTATTGGTCCCCATCTATGAACCAGGAAACCCATACCATGTATTTAAACCTGTTGGAAACGCTCACCATCCAACCCAATACCATATTCATGGACTACTTTAATTACCCCACTATTAATTGAGAATCCTATAAGACACAAAACATACAGGCATAGATATTCCTGGATTTTGTAAACACAAACTCCCTGGCCCAGATTGTCAATACACCAACCAAGGGTGCAACCATACTGGATTTGGTCCTCATGAATATGGGAGACTGCTGCACACACCATACTGTAATGTCATCCCTGGTAAGGTCAGGCCACAAAATGGTCTCCTTTGAAGTAAAAATAAAACCTGGACCCCCAGCTAAACCTGGAATACTCAGGAACTACTCTAAGGCTAACTTCCTGCTATTAAGTGATAACTTGGTAATATTTCAAGCCCCCATAAACCCTGAGAACACTGGTGCCTATGCAGAACTGTTTACAGAATGTACAAGCATGTTAATAGCTGCATAGAGGCAGCTGTACCTACCAGGAAAAAGTAAAGAACTAGCTCAAAAAACAAACCAGTCTGGTAGAATCACAAAATCAATAGGCTGTATAACAAAAGGAAGAAAATCATGGCAAAAATTAGGAGGTGCAGCATCCGGCAGGATAAAAGTACTCTCATCAAACTAAACAAACAGCTCAAAGGAGACATAAAGTCTACCAAAGCCAAATTTGAGGTAAATTTGGCCACCCAGGCCAAGGGCAGCCACAATGTATTCTTTAGCTATGTTGGCAACCTCAAAGGCAATACACAGTTGTCTGCAGAGCTAATTTTAAATGGAGCCACCTATACTGAGTCAGAAGATATAGCAAGCCTACTGGCCAATAAATTCAGCTCCAACTTTACCCCCCCCCCCAACATTCCCTAAGGAAATACCATCAAATACAACTCCCCCTGCTATCACTAGGGAACAGGTTTGTAATGCTCTCTCTAAGGCCAAGAAGACTGCATCAGTGGGTCCATACATTTTATCCCCAGATGCCTTCTAAATAGCGTGAAACATGGCCTGTCAGGCCATCTAGAATTGTTATTTAACTATAGCCTCCAAACAGGCTTTGTGCCACATGAGTGGAGAACAGTCATCCCTCTGCACAAAGGTGGGCAATCTGCGGACCCTAAGTCTCACTAGTCTTGTATATAAAGCCATGGAATGATCAATAGTGATACAGTAAACCTACAGACACTGGACCCAACCCAGTTTGGTTTTGTTAAGGGCAAGTCATGCCTACTCAACCTGGTGGACTTCGAGAAGGTCAACAAAGCAATGGATGAGGGCAAAATGGTTCGCACTGCCTACCTTGACTTGGCCAAGGCATTTGACACAAAACCCCACTCTGGCATTGATGACAAACTCAAGAGGTTGGGTACAAACCCATATGTCACCTGGTAGATAGTCAACTGGCTCATGGGACAGGACCTAGGAAGTTAGAATTGGGGAGTCCACCTCTACAAAGAGGCCAGTCACAAGTGGAGTCCCTCAGGGATCAGTCCTTGGACTGCTCCTTTTTGGCACTTACTTCACTGAAGTCAACGCCAATGTCAGTGGTTTCTGACTGACTAAATTTGCTGATGATTGCAAATTAGGAGCTGTCATTGAATCCCACACTGACACAAATGTTCTTCAGGAAAGGGTGACACACAAATAACTGGTGTCAGAGCCATGGACTAAAACTAATGCCAAGAAATGCATAGTAGTATTCTTCGGGAGGTCATACATCCTTGGTAAATATATTGACAACACAGCCATTAGAGATAACCTAGTAGTCAGGGACTTGGGGCACGAATAGACAGTAATTTAGCCTTTGACAATCACATGTCTACAGTAGTGAGGAAGTCATTCTGTGTTGCGCAACTTATAAACAAAGGTCTGGCAAGTAAGTCCAAGTAAGTCATTGTTCCACTGTATTCGGCATTCATCAGCCCTATCATTGAGCATAGATCCCCCTTTGGTATGTTCCTAACCAAGCATATCGAACAATTGGAACATCAACATAGGTTCCTCACTAAAAGAATACAGGGCATAAGTAAAATGCCCTATGCAGACCGCTTCAAGGCCCTATCCCTGTATTCTGTCAGCTGCAGGCTTTTGAGGGGAGATCTATCCCTGGCATATGGGGTATCGTCAGACTCTACTCTGGAATTCCTGCATATCCACAAAGCAAATAGCACCAGAATTATCTGTTCTAAAGACTTAAACCTTGCCTGTGATATAAATAGGACCTGCTGGAGTGACAGGTATGTATCCCACAGACTATCCTGTCTCTGGAACAGCTCCCCATCCATGTTAATCAGAGTTCCTCCCTATACCAATTCAAATGTAACTTGGACAGTTGGATGGTGAACAGGAAATTTATCCCTGGTTTGGCACCTGTGTCTCTAATGGACACGGGCAACCTGTAAATGGTTCATCTCCCAGGCCCCTGTTTGCAAATGTTTCATCTCTCAAACCCCTGCTTACACTTATCAAGGGTATCAGAACTTGTCAATGATTAGGCATGCGTGGCTAGGCTTAAAACACCTATGAACCTAAGGAAAATGATACGATGACTGGGGCATTCAACAAATGTAGTTTAATGAGGGGTTCTGCACTGTGCAGCTGTGTGATATAATAGACCGCTTTCAACCCTAAAGCATGTAAATACAGATTCTGGGAATGTGGAGCTTTGCTGTGGGGACAAGGCTCCCACATTGTGGTTTGTGGGATATAAATCTCCCTAGTGAAAGCATCCCACTTTGTTTTGTGGTAGCTATCTTCATATTCATGCTAAAATGGTTGTCACACATTAGCAGTTTCCAGCTATACTGCATTTTGTGTTTGCAGAATTTTCCTAGATTTTGAATTCTGTTACTGCAGTTTACTGTTTTGGTTTTTAGTATTTGCTGACTTGCTGTGAAGGTGTTTTTTTCACTTCTCCATTTTTAGTCTGTCATAAGCCATTGTAAATCAGTTTTGTTTTACTTTAGAAAAATGTACACCTCAGGTAACAGTATCATGAGACATTAACTGCAATGTAAGGAAGCATTTTTATAGTTACATTTCAGGCAGTGGTACCCAAGGGGTTAAATGTTGACATGGATTGGAAAGCTTTCTTAAACTGATTATCTCTTTTAATTTATTGGCGGGTTTGAAATTGTTTTATTCATTTGATTGCCTTATAGTTTTGCATTTTATTCCTTTTGAAGGTATCTCGACTGAGGTGCTAGTAATTTGTGTTTAAGATTTTTGTCTCATTGTCATTATTTATTTGTATGTGTATAGAGTATATACTTACTAACTTGCTCTGAAGTCTTTACACTCAGCCATTTTCATTCTGTTATAAGCCATTGTAAGACAATTTTGATTTACTTTAGAAAAATGCACACCTCAATGCAAAGTATCACAGAACAACATTAAAGTGCATCAGTCACTTTCTGAAGTAAATTCAGAAAATAAGTCTGCTCAAACGGATGGCTTCAGACACTTTAATGTTAAATGTTGAAAAAAACACATAAAAACATATAAAAATGAAAAGTAAAACAGGAGAGATGAGCGCTTTTGCATCACCAAAGGATGCTTCGTCAGATTTTGAGCTTGAGCAGACTTAATTTTATTTTCTGAATTTACTTGGTTGGTCAGCTACAGCTCCCTTGTTTGGTTAAAGTAACACTTTCTGAAGTAACAAACCTTGAAAAATCTGTTATAACTTCCTTGCCATATACAATACCAAATTATACCATTTTTTATGCAAAAATGTAAGTTGTTTTTCATGTTATTTTGTTGATAAGATTAGCCCTCTAAATTTTTTCTTAGAGCTGAAAACCATAACGGCATGAAAGATAGAACTTGCAATGCATCACTCCTTAAATTACTGTATGTTGTTGTTTGGTCATTTAATCGAGGCAGATTCTGTGACCTCAAGGACTTTAGCACACCAGGCCTGTCTATCAAAAACTACTACTTCTAGTTCTTGCAAATTCCTATTTGTTTCAGTAATGTTGCCTCTCCGAGTTGGCCTCTTCCCCTTCCTCTTCTGCCTTCAATCTTCTCCAGTATTTTCTGGTGTGAACCCTGTATTTGAATTGTGGCCAAAGCATGTGAGTTTGAGTTTGTTTTAGTTTTCCTGTCAGGCTTTTCAGTGAACATTCTGGGTTTATTTCCTTAAGGTATTGACTGTTTTGGCCTTCTTGCAGTCAGTTGGATTCTCAAAAGCTTTCAATGGCACCACAGTTCAAAAGCATCAGTTTTCCAATGCAGAGCCATACATATAGGGGTTGGGGTTGGCATAATAGTTAAGGTGTTTACCTTACAGATGTAAAGTACAGTGGCCTCTTTTCAGGAAAGGCCTGAGGTGGTATTTCTACTACTACTAGGGGAAATTTGGCAGTCCATTTGGGAGCTTCCCCTACTCTTTTTGATAGGTGCTGTGGGATCTCTTGCATCCATCAGCGCACCACAACAGTGAATGTTTCAGTAGAGCCATTTTGAAGAACGATGCATTAGTGCAACAAAAGCTGGTATCCATGAGACACCCACTTCAGCATAGAGGTAGTGTAATGTATTTTATAAGACTATGTTGCACTAAATGTATTCTGTGGATACACGAGTTGTCTGGATTGGAGTGGAATTTTCAGTGCAAAATTTGTGTTATTTCTATGAGAAGGCAGATTTACTGATAATTGCTATTACTGAATACCTACGTAAGTTTTCTTAACGTTCCTGGCTTGCTTTTGTCAGAGCTCTTTCAAAAATATTCATAATTCGCATCTGTTTTTTGTGTGCCATTGCTGTTTGGTAAGTTGTCTTTGGCATACTGTTTGTTTTGCATTGAATATACTTACAGTATATACATTTTGTAAAAAAATGCCTTGATTAGGGTGGCTTTGCAGTTTTAATCTGTTTGCACACTGTTTTCTTTCTGCAAAATCCCTTAATCTGTTCGGTGTATTTTTACAACTTTGATTTCACACTTTCAGTCTGAATCGGAGAGCTTACTTGTATTTTTAATTTTGTAATTTGCAGGTAGTGGAGAAAACTAATCCAACAGAACCAGTGGGGGTTGTGTGCAAAGTGGACGGTACATACCAGGTTGTAGAGTACAGCGAGATCACTCTGGCAACAGCAGAAAAAAGAAGTTCAGATGGGCGACTGATGTTTAATGCAGGAAATATTGCAAATCACTTTTTTACACTCTCTTTCCTTCAAGACGTTGTAAAGTAAGTTGTAGGAGGGAAATACATTTTAATATATTCTGCAAAGTTCACAATACTTTGAATTTTATTCTTGCTTGATGTGTATACACATTTGGTGTGATGATTCAGGGGAAAACCCATGCTGCAGCCAGGCTGTCTGAAATGGTAGTCAAGTGGTATTGTAGTCTAGTGAAGAAACATTTCTGGAGTAAGTGCATCAAATCAAAATCAAGTTGTGAAAAGTTCGGTGTACTAAACATCAGTGTTAGAATCCCTAGCAGCTTCAAGAAATATAGGAAAACTGTATTTAAAATATAGAAAATAAAATTCAGATGGTATGAATTTTTTTTTATGGTGGCTGAACCACACAAAGTTGATTTGCAAGGGGATAAATGAAACGTTTCAGAGAATGACACCCAAAATGTTTACAATGTTAGCCAAATGCAGGGAAAGAGTCCTGTTTTTGCCATATTTACTCTTTAGAAAGGGCATAAAAACTTTACTTATAACTCCCTCATTTTCTTCCTTAAGTACCATTAGGGACTTTACAGGTACATGATTTTTAAAACTGAGCTGCAGTTTGTCTGCGTTATAAAAGTGAAAGAGGATGAAGCAGAGTAAGGAAGTATATTTTTAGCTCTATGGGTGATGAAATTATATGGCAACCTCTCAGAGGAGCTACTCATTTGCAGGTGGCTGCATTTCATGTGGGAAGAGAAGGGGAGGAAAACAGACTGGTCAGTAGGTATGTCTGTTTATTTAATGGGTAGGATGCTCATAGGTGCATGGACAAATACTAGGCTAGCTGCCCTTGTGGGCCATTTTAAGTCTAACCAATTTCACTATCAAAGGTGAGAATCATACCCTATACCTTGTGTCTATGTGGTAAACACTTCAACCATTATATCACCCCAACCCCTATTCTGAATAACAACGCTTCTGTGGGTTTTGAACACACACACACACAGTCAAATTCCATTTATATAGCTACATTACTTAACCAGTTCAGCTACTGCACCGCATGTTCGGATGTGACCAGCCTAATAACATATCTGTATTTCTGCATGTTGCTTTATGTCACCAAGTAGCACTTCAGTTAATGTTTTGTTTACAGCCTAGGATGTGGTGATATATATGAACTTGTGTTGACATTCGGGAGTCAGGACCCCACTGTTGTCTGTAGTAGTTTCTCTTTTTCAGAGTATGAAAAATCAGGACCTTTTCTTGCTTGCTGGCATGTATATACTAGTAGCTCATAGCCTGCTCTGAAGTACCTTTGAAGCTGCAATGGTCATGCTGATTAATAGCTTTCTTTTCTACTTGAGTACTGCACCACATCAAGTCTTTTTTTGGGGGTCTATATTAAATGAATGAAGTGACAAAAGAGCGAACGCTCTTACATTGACAGATAAATGTCGAAACTACAAAGCAGTGAAGTAACGGAACAGAGATTTTTTTCCCAGGGAAAAAACATCACTAGTCCAAAAAAAAAAAAATGTAAAGACAAAATAAAGTGGGGGGCTTTGCCCTCACTTCCCCCAATGTGGGGGGCTGTGTGCCCCACACCCCCCTACTAAAATATACCAACTCTGAAATAGCACCACATTGGATGAAATGGCAAATTCCTAAGAATGGCCCAGAAATTTTTTTCCCTGGGAAAAAATTGCTGTTCCATAACTTCGCTATTTTGTGGTTTCGGCTTTTATGTGTCAATGAAAGAGCATTTGCTCTTTTGTTGTTTTGTTCATTTAATATAGACCCTTTTTTTCTTAGTGCATTTTCTTCTTTTTGTATTTTGATAGCGTTCTGTTCTTGATCTTTTTTGGATCTCTAATCAAAGATTGAAACATATATCACTGGCCCATATCTCAGCAAATATAAGTGGCTGACCACTTGTGTCAGTGATGTTAATCTTATTAGCATCAGTAAACATCTGTCATTGACATTCCCAAACAAAAATGATGGCTTATTAGTGTAGTGGGTAAACGTTATGAATTCCTAAATCTCTGTAGTGTTCCAGATGCGTAGGTTGTGTAGATGCATATGTCATTTAAGAATTAAGTAATAAACTGAAGAAGTTGGGTATAGATTTATATGTGGTGTAAGTACTAGCTATTAAACTGCCAAAGATGTTCAGCTCCTGTTTTGCAACCTCCTTCATTTTACTGAATGGGTCTGCACTTCACACTTGCATACATCTCCAAATTGCTGATTCCCTGCACTGCAGACTGTTGCTTTACTCACTACACCAATGAGTTGTAGCCGACAAGTGCCTACAGCTTATTAACTCATGAGTGGCTGCACAGCATAACCATGGCTACAGCATCTTTTCTGTTCTTAGTGTTAGATGCCTATAAATTGCATGGTCAGTGACGTATCTGGCCCACCCTGTGAACTCACTTGAGGTAGGGGTAAGTGACTTGTTTTCTGATCCTTCATTAACTTGCCCTCTTTTTCTTGTATCACTTCCAGGGTTGCAGATGATGTAGTATTTCTTTAGCAGCATATTTTTTTTGTTCTTTTCTGCCAGGAAATCTGTAGCTTCTGAAAGTTTTTCTGATGCAAGTATTTTTCTTTTCTTTTTTTCCAATTTCTTTTCATCCTTTAAATATTCCCCTAAATTAGAAATTCTGGGATTGTTATATAAACACAGAAATTCATTATCTCCTTTCTATACTCAGCTGTCCCCTTTTTTGTCCACGTCTCTTACTTGGTCAGTCAGTGTTGGTGTTTGAGGACTACTGATTTTGTAGCATGACTTATTTCTTTGGTAAGAATGTTTCCAGCGTTAAGAGTATTTTGCATCATCTCTTTTTCAAATCGTGGCAAAACTGCCTATAGCAATGGGCACTTTATCATGGGGTTCACGAACCCAGTCTTTTTTCCATGCTATAATACAGTTAAGATATATAACGGTATTTTCTTGGAGAGAGTCTCCAAACAGGAGGGTGCACCGTGTTAAGGTACTCTACAATGTTTGAAGAATTTAGTTCAGAAATATTTCTCGTCTTCTTGATTTCTTCTTTTCGGACCACATTCAGATACTTACGGTCATATTGTGTAACTGCAGAGACTGCTTCCCTTCCTCTCTGTTCAGCTACTAAATGGCTGTTGTATTGTCTGACTATCAATAATTGTTTTTTTTTCCTGAAAGGACTTGAGAAAGGAGTTCAGATATTGCCACACATCCCTATCTCATTGCTGTCGGAGTCATGAGAAAGGGAAGATGCCACATTAAATTTAGAAAATTTAATTTTTGAGAGAGGCATTGTGGCCAGAATCTTGCAGGGGTGGATCCCATATGGATCTGAGTGTACACTGACATGGTGGAGCTTTAGTTACAGAATAACTCCTGTATCCCAGAACCCTGAGATTCCATTAGTCACCTTCTTTTTTCTGAAAAATAGGAAGAAGCATCTGATTTCAAACTTGGTGTTGTACCATGTTTATAACAGTGCCCAGAAGGTGAAGAGCCTGGGATGGCATCTATCTGGGATCGTTCTTAGTTCACTGCTCTGCCTAGTATTTTATATACCCAAAAATAGACTCCAAATGAACATCATTTACTGACAAAAGTCTGAGACTAGATGACAGATGCCCAGATAATTCAGAAAGGGAATGCATTTTTATCTGATGTCAGCCAGCACTAGAGCCATGTGTTTTTGTCAGTATCTTTGGCATAGTTGCTAAGCCAAAGGGAAGGGCTGTCGACGGGAAATAATGACCAAATTTATGTATTTGGATTTAGTATTTTGCATTTGCTTTAGGAAGTATATTTCCCTTTTTGTATTAATGTCTAGCTGTCATCGTATTAAGATTATTATTTTATTTGGACCTTTCTCCCATCTTTCTTTGAAATGGGGGGTTACTTATTGCCTAGTCAAATTTTCCCGCTAAGCAAAGTGGAAATAAATAAATAAAATAAATGAGGTAGGCAAATTATATGCTGATAAGAGTTATCACAGTCCCACTCTGAACAGCCATGCTTCTGAAAAATCTGAAATCATTTTAATTTCTATACCGTCTTAATCTAATGTAAGAATAGTTTGATCAAGAAGTTGGCAGAAAGAGTCCTGTTTCTTAGAAATTACAAAAACATGTGGAACAGAAACCTTTTCTTTCTGTGATCTAAAAAAGTCTGTATTTTCTTTTATTTAGCTTCTAAACATGATCCCAGACTAGCGAATCCTAACTTTTTGGAGTTTCTGGAATACCTAAGAGTTATAATAGGCATAACATCTACTGCGTACCTCAGGTTAACTACTTCTGTTACCTCGTTATCTGTAACCAAACATCTGTCATGAAAGAGCTTCCTTGTTGAGTGAATCTTATAAATTATTTATTCTCACACAGTCAGAATTAGACTTTTGTAAAATCCTGTGATCAAGGATATACATTGCTGATGTTCTCTGCTGTAACAACGTTCTTGGCTATATGGGAGTTTATGTCCCCAGAGCCTGCCAGTTATTTTTTAACTCTGCACACACTTTGGATTTATGTCCTTACTATCATCTGAATACCACCATTGGCCTTCTGTGGAAATAGGCTATACTTAATGGGACCGCATCAAAAGGAAATAAATAAACTAATTCATTAAGTCTGTAAAATCCTATGCGCACATGTCTACACATTGGCAACACATTAAGCCTGTAAGTCTGCACAAGCATCAGATTGCCAGCCAAGACTCGCACCGGCATTGCTTGTCATACTGTTTTAGGAAAGAAGTGCCACAGTTGTCAGATGTTCAACTCCTACTCGAAGGCAAAGACGGGAGGAGGAGTTAGCCTATGTTGAGGCCAATGAAAAGGCAGCTGTTGAGAATTCTTTGCATGGAGAACAGCAGAAGGATCATTCTTGCAGTCTTAAACATAAGTCAGAGCACCAACGCAGACCAACACTCAGAGAGCACATCTCTAGCTGTACCCCTTCTCATGTTAAGGCTGCTGTTCATTTGCCATACCCTACACTTTGCAATTGATAAGCTCACATTTGTCAGTGCGGGCTAAAGATGAAGAGGCTTGGAAAAGGTGCTGCCTCGTATCCTACTATTACTTGGTGGAGTAGGAAGTAAGCAAGTAACAGGCAGTGGGGGATGTGAGAGGACAATCAGGCAATATGCAGGGATTGCAGATAACTTGCTTTTTTTTTGTAAATTGGTATATATGGGTGCTTCTTCACTATTAAGAAGAACATTTGACAGAAGTTACTACAGGAAAGGGGGAAATTATCTTGTTTTATGAAATAAAACCAAATATGAGGTACCAAGGGAAATCTGATGATAAAGATATGCAGAAAATTGTAGCCAACCCCAAATTAGATGGGGGAAGGGTAGCTGTTGTTCAGAAAGGTCATACTGTAGTGATAGAAGAGAGATTTTCTTTATTTTATTTTATTTTTTTGCATTTTACTTTTGTTTATTGAGGTGGCACACTGATCACAGCTGAGCATTTGCAGGTACTATCCAAGTGAATTAATTTGCAAAAAAAAATAAATAAATAAACAGACAGGCAATAAACTCTACATATTAAACAGAACAGAAAGTAACAATATGTAACAAAAACTGTTGATGAAAGAGAATGATACAGGTAGGTGCGTAGCTTAACCAGATAGGATCGGGGTGTTTGATGGAAAGTAGGGAAATGGGTTGATGCAGGTTTTTTCTGTGACTTTCTTGGTCTTGGAAGGAACTTGGGTGATGTGTGGAAATGGAGTCTGTAGGATGGGACTTCAGTGTCAGCACAAACCCAGTACTGAAAAGGCTTTATAAGTAAAATGAGTACTATGGGAAGAAAAGGAAAACTAACGATCAAAGAAATGCAGGAAGGTGGGTAGCAAGATTTGGGGAGAGAGTTATATGGGGATAGGAGAGTACACCTTTACCTGAGGCAGAATTTTACAGGCAAGTAGACTTGATATGTGATGTTCATCGTGCATACAGCTGCAGTCATAACAGATGGGTTTTCCTGCTGTCAGGCGGGTCCTCGGTCGGCCGAATTCCAAAGTCTAGGTCCGGCGTCGGTTGTCGTCGCATCTTCCCTGATGTCAGTCCAACAGGGGTATAAAAGAACCAGCCGACGCCATTTTCTTCTGTCTTTCTTGCCGCGCGGTGCCCGAAGCAGAAGCAGTTCGCAAGTGCCGGTCGGCCAGCTCCTGAGATTACGAATATCTGCAACCGAAGTCTTCTTGAAAGCTAAGTACCCCGTTGGGGAAACTTTTCTTGCCTCAGACCGATGTCAGACAAAGTTAATAATTGTATTTCATGTGGGAAACAAATACCGCATAAGGATTTTCATTCCCTCTGCATTCCTTGCTTAGGCCCTGACCACGACGTCTCGGCCTGTCGTTTTTGTGCTTCATTCAACAAACGCACCATTAAGCATCGGGCGGAGTTCGCCCAGCACGTTTTTGGCAAAAAATGTAACTACATAATGTCGTCGGATACTCCGACTCCAGTTTTGACTAAAAGACGCAAAGATAAGAACCGACACACAAGGTCCGCGGCCTCTACCGACACCACTCCAAAGCCGACTACAGGTGGTCCGGTTCTCAGCGAGGTGCCTACGCAGCCCCTGACTACCGACGGCACTTCATTGGTGGTGTCTTCTGTACCCGAGGTCGCAGGCTCTTCGGCCCACACCCCGACTACAGATACCGAAGCCACTCTTGGCGGTGAAACTCAGAGTTTAGACAGGTCTGCCTCCTCTCAAGGTGTTTTCAGGCCTTCCTCTTCTTTTTCCATCAAGGCTTTCACTAAGTCTAAGACAGCCATGCATTCTAAAAAAACAAACCCCACAGGGCCCTTCTCAAGGCCCCATGCCTAAAAAGCAGATGCTCAAAATGGCTGAGGACTTAATTTCTCTAATCAGGGGTTCTCAACCCCCCCCCCCTGGAAAAAAGGACCAGAGTGGAGGAAGAATCCCCCTCCTCGGACCAGGCTTCCATTATTTCAGAACATTCTGATGACTAGGAACATTCATACTCCCCTTTTGAAGATTCTGATGCAGAGGAGTCCATTCCCTCTGTCTCCCCCCCCTGAGGATTACTCATTTGGGGAAACCTTGCATACCTTGAGGGAACACTTCCACTGGGAAGGTCAAGAGTACTCAGACTCCAAGAAAAGGCTTAGGGATTTTCTCTTGCTCCCTCAGCATAGGCCTCTGGCTATACTCCCTGTCTTAGATATCCTTGATAATGTGTATTCGGAGTCCTGCCTTAACCCAGACTCTTTACCTCCAGCCCCAGTCAAGCCTGACCGGTATTACCAGGTTCCTGACTCGCACCAATTCCTCTACGAAAGCCATGCGGCTGACCCAGAAACTATCTCACAGGGCCCCAAGGGAATTAAGGCCTCCACTGCTAAAAATCCTTTACCTTCAGAGAGAGATTCCAGAGCTTTAGAAAGGTGGGGAAAAAAGGTATACACCTCGGCCACCTTATCCATGAGGGCGTTAAACTGCCAGTTCCATATGTTAAAGTACCAACAGTTTCTGTTATCACAGTTGAGAAGCAAAATGTCACAACCTGAACAACCAGATTTGAAGGAGTTGCAGGATTTGATACATAGTGCAGAACAAGTAGGTAAACATACCTTGCAATGTGGTTTTGATGCTTTAGAGGCCTCGTGTAGAGCTGCTGTTACAGGATCAGTCATACGTAGACATGCTTGGCAAGAACAAACCTTACCAGAACATGTCAAAGCTAAATTACTGGATGCACCTCTGCAAAAAGATGTATTGTTTGGTGTTAAAGCTGAGGAGGTATTAAAGAAAATGGAGGAAAAGGCAAAATCAATGCAAACAGTGAAAGATTTCCTACAGGTACAACCTCCATGTTTCAGTAGAAATTGGCCTTCAAAAAATTGGTCCTTTCCAGCCACGGACAGACCCCAAAGAGGTAGATACAGGCACCCGAGGGGTAGAGGGCAATCTTAAGGATCGTTTAGAGGCAGACAATGGCAAGCACCTACCCAAAGAGGTGGTGAGGATAGTTCACAGCCATTCAGAAAGCAGAACCAATGACTTTCCCCTTTGCATGCCAAGCAAGGCTCAAATGGCAGCACCTTTAGGCGGAAAACCGGCATTATTTTCAAAAAATTGGCATATTGTCACAAAAGACAAATGGATCCTGGACATTATAGACAGAGGCTACAGATTCCACTTTCACACCCTTCCAAAAATGAGAGGCATGCCAAACCTGCCACACAATCAAAGGGCAGAGGCACAAAAACAAATTTCAGATCTTGTGGACATGAAAGCTATTCAAGAGGTACCTGCACAAGAACAGGGTCAAGGTTTTTATTCCAGACTATTCCTGGTACCAAGGAAGGGCAAAGATTGGAGACCTATTTTGGACCTATCCATCCTAAACACATTTCTACTCGTGCCAAAATTCAAGATGCTCACATTACAGCAGTTTCTTCCCATGCTAGGCAAGGAGTCTTGGCTGGTAACATTGGACCTCAAGGAGGCATACCTGCATGTCCCAATTAGACAAGATTGCAGAAGATACCTCAGATTTCTTGCAGGTTCAACACATTATCAATTCTCTGCATTGCCCTTTGGCTTATCTACTGCGCCCAGAGTGTTCACGAAATGTCTGGCATCAGTAATTGCCTACTGCAGACTGCAAGGGATACAAATCTACCCATATTTGGACGATTGTCTGATCCAAGCGGACAGCAAGCGCATACTTCTGAAACATCTGGCTTTTGTAATAAGGTTGTTAATTCCCTGGGATACACAGTCAACAAAAAGAAATCAAGGCTAATACCCTCTCAAACAATAATTTTCCTGGGTGCCAACTTGGATACAAACACCCAGATGGCCTACCTCACGGCAGAGAAACAAGGGCAACTAAATCAATACTTCAGAAAACTGGCAACTTTCACCAGGCTGACTGCAAGGAAAATCCTGCAAGCTCTGGGATTCATGGCATCTTGCATCCTACTAATCCCATGTGCAAAGCTGCATATGAGGAAACTTCAATGGTACCTGAAAAACCTATGGTCTCAGCACAGCCACAGCTTGGAAACAATAATACCACTAATTTCATGTCTTCAAAAGGAATTTCTGTGGTGGGCTCAAGCATGCCAAACAAACACAGGTCTCCTATTCTGCAAGCCCTCAAGCAAGTCAAACCATCACAACAGACGCCTCGGATTATGCCTGGGGGGCGCACATGACAGATCGGTGCATTCAGGGCAGATGGTCCCAAAAGGAAAAGCACCTACACATCAATCAAAAGGAAATGCTAGCAGTAATAAATGCTATTATAGCTTTCAAAGACCTGCTGCATCCAGGCCAGCTATTGATAAGGACAGACAACACCACAGTAATGTGGTACATAAACAAACAGGGAGGAACCCACTCATACCCCCTGTGCAGGTTAGCCATGTCTCTTTGGAACATGGCTCTAGAATTGCAAATCGAGCTTCAAGCACAGTTCCTGCCAGGCAAGGAAAACATGCTGGCAGACAACCTAAGCAGAAATATGACGGATCCACACGAATGGAAGTTGCATCCTCAAGTTTTTTCAAAGATAATTCAAGCATGGGGAAGGCCAGACATAGATCTCTTTGCCTCCCACAGAAATCACCAATTGGCAAAATTCTGCTCAAGGTCCTTTCATCCACAGGCCTGGAAAGTGGACGCACTCTCTTTCAGTTGGACAACAATGACAGTATATGCCTTTCCACCTCTTCCTCTGCTGCCCAAAGTTCTATTAAAAACCAGAGCAGACAGACCAAAGATGATTCTCATCGCTCCAGACTGGCCAAGACAACACTGGTACCCACTCCTGAGGAGCCTGACGCATTCCCCACCGTGGATCCTGCCTCTAATGCCTCTTCTACTGACTCAGCACAATTTCAAAACTCTTCACAGTCAGCTGAAAACACTCAATCTAGCCGCATGGAAGATTCCTTAAAATCACAACAGACCCTACTCTCCAAGGAGGTACAGGATGTCATTTTGGAGGCCAGAAGACCTTCTACTAAAAAAGCCTACTCCGCCAAATGGAAACGGTTTTGTGCTTGGAATAAGAAAAAGGGCCAGAACCCTGGAATACTGAATTTACCTCAAATATGACAGTACCTAGCTGAGATGCTAAGCAGTGGACTTTCATTCTCTTCCAGCAAAATCCATGCCTCAGTCATTTCTGCAGAATACAACACTGATCCTCCTTTATTCTCTCACCCCCTCTTAAGGCAGTTCCTCAGAGGGGCTAAGAATATAAAACCCCGAAGGAAACAACCAGTACCTGCTTGGGATCTCAATTTCGTTCTAGAGAAACTGACTTTGCCTCCTTTTGAGCCAGCTGCCTCAACAGAACTGCATTATTTGTCCTGGAAAACAGCCTTCCTGCTGGCTATCACCTCAGCTTGCAGGGTTTCAGAACTACAAGCCCTCATAGCAGAGTTTCCTTACGAACCAATCCTTCCTTTATTCCAAAGGTAGTATCCAGGGTAGCCTTGAATCAGGCTATCCACTTGCCTACCTTTTACCCCAATCCTCAAAACAAAGGGGAGAGACTACTACATTCCTTGGACATTCACAGACAACTACGTTATTATTTGGACAGAACAAAGCCTTTCAGAAAATCAGAGCAACTCTTTGTGTCCTATGCTACAGGGGCTCAAGGGAAGCCTATTTCCAAACAGACAATCTCAAAATGCATAGCCCACTGTATACGCTTTTGTTACTCTCTTCATGGTAAAACTGTACCTGCAGGCATCAGGTCTCACTCCACAAGGGCCACAGCTACCTCTGCAGCTTTCCTCAGGGGGGTTCCTACCAAAGATATTTTGGAAGCTGCCACTTGGAGTTCTGTGCATACTTTCTCCAAGCACTATCACCTGCCTTTATACTCCAAATCTAGAGCAGGTTTTGCCACTGCAGTTTTGCAGGGCATCCTGGCTCCTCCTAGTTCCACCTAGTGCCTACCACCCCTTTTTTAGCGTTGGTATTCTACCCATCTGTTATGACTGCAGCTGTATGCACGATGAACATAGTACAGTTTTGTACCTACCATAAATGTAGATGTTCGAGTGCTGATACAGCTGCAGTCCAGGTTTCCCTCCCTCCTTCCCCTCTGGAACAGGCCTAATGGCTAACACCTCCTCATACAACCTGATTGGGGTATTCTTTTATGGTGTATTTGCTTGCAACTACTGTTTTTTGATTATACTGCATTGCATTATTACATAAATTTATGTATTGCCTTCCTTCTGGGGGTACCTGACATCTGGGGCAAGAAAAACTGAAGAAAATGGCATAGGCTGGTTCTTTTATACCCCTGTCACACTGACGTCAGGGAAGAGGCGACGACAACCGACGCCAGACCTAGACTTTGGAATTCGGCCGACCGAGGACCCGCCTGACTGCAGGAAAACCCATCTGTTATGACTGCAGCTGTATTAGCACTCGAACATCTACATTTATGGTAGGTACAAAACTGTACTTTTGCAATGCAGTGAATTTTAGACGGAATTAAACTAACAAAACAAGGAACCAGTATCTCTCCGACATTACAGTGATCTTATATATAGGTATTAAGGAAAGAAGGATATTGCTTGGAGGGATGAGGTGAAGGCGACTGTGATAAGCAGACTGGTGAGAAAGGAAGGACAGACAATGATGCAAACAGAAATTTTGATGATGAGTCCAGAGAATCAGATGCTGAAATCCAGTGTATACTTAGGAGTAGAGACAGGATGGAAAGAGAATAGAATGGAATTAGAGTTTTGTCTGTGCTGCTTAATGCAGACATGCACACACACACACACACACACACACACACACACACACACACACACACACACACACACACACACACACACACACACACACACACACTTCCTCCCTGTGGTTTCCAGACTTGCCTTGCTTGAACCTGGCTCCTTTGCTTGGGTGAGATGCAGCAACTGAGCTCTCTCTGCACTGCTTCTGCCCCTCCACTAAACATGGAGTCAAGTTTCAGCATGAACATCCAGCTCTGCAAACTCGACTTCATATTGAGAGAGTGTAGTTTTAAGAGTGCCTGGGTTTCAGGCACTTGTAGTTGAACCCTGCAAAATCATGTGCATATTCTCAGGTTCTATTTTTGTAGATGAAAATCGATTTATGCCAGCATGAAGTTTGAACTGAAATCCTGCATCCATAATTCACTTAAGAAATCTCCATCTGTAAGGGTGCAAAAAAGATAACTCCTACCAAAACTGCTGGACTAGATGAGCTAGACAGTTAATTGTAGGAGTGCCTAGTGTAATATGGTTAAGCTTCATCAATGCATTTGACTCAGCCTCACACTGAAGTTTTTTTTTTTTTTTTTTAAGACACAAGGCATTAGAAGAGAGAGCAACACTTGCCAGATATGTAGTTGAAATGACAGATACTAGTAGCAGTCCAAATGTGCTCACAACTGCATTCTCATGCAGTGCATCTTTATTTTTGTTTGAGAGTAGCATTTTCTCCATCTGTGAGTGATTATTTGAAGTAGCCCTTGGGTTTGTAGTAGTCTTTTATTTTTTGAGTTAAAACAGCTTCACATCCATCTTAGTGTGCATCATTATCAAATTGTATGTCTTTAAATGGATCAAAAATTGATCTGATGCTAAACAGCAAAGCCATACTATAAATCTTAGCTCAAAGCAATGCGATTGTCTGTCCTGTGATTCTGTCTCTCAAGACAAAGATATTAAATGGCTGACCATCAGGAAGATACCATATATGGGTTAAATCTCCAGACCTTAGTGTTGGGGGTTGTACCCTCTGAATCCGCCAACTAATTAACTTTGAAACTGCAAAATGTGGGGGTTAGGTACAAGTCTTTAAATGGTTGACAGTTCAGTTGCTTGGTATCAGCTGCAAGGGTTTTAGTGAGTTTGTCAGTGACCAAACTTGAGGCCCTGGTCACCTGACTTTTGTCATTATATCAGATTGTTCTGTGTATAAAATTTCTCTCACTCTTTTGCTCCTGATATGAAATAATAGATTGAGCATACAGGATTTACTGAGTTATCTGTATGTGGTATCACTAGGAGGTTTTGCAGCTTTCCTGTGTTGCATATTTTGGCATGTTCTACTTGTAAACTCTGTCTCTGATGTTTGTGCCACTTTATTATTTAGTGAGTAACATCTGGAGCAGGCTTATGAATGACTTATTCACCTCTACATTCCCTTTAACAAAATTGTATCTGAAGTAGGCCCGGATAATTTATTTATTTATTTTTTTTTTATTTTACATTTGTTGACCGGGATTGTCCGACTGAGCTGAAGAGCCCTTTTTCAGCAGAGGCCCGGGGAGAAAAGCTCCAACATATACAATTTTCATTAAAAATTAGCATTAAATAGCAATGTTACAGGATTATTACAAGGCATTAAGTAGCAATACAATGTTATACAGTGTCAATAATCAGGAGTATAGCATAACTATTTCAAGATGCATAAAAAGAAATAAGTCATTAACATGAGTATAGTTTTTGGGGTAAGTGGTTACAAAAACCCAGTTTTATCATGATGTAGTTGCATGAAGGCAAGACAATTACAATAAAATGTTTCTCTGAGACAATTTGCTTAATAAATTTTAGAAGACAGTAGAAAGCGAAGTTAAGGAAGATTAGAGAGAGCGAGTGAGAGGAGTGAGTTAAGGGCAGAACGTAGATTAAGGTATGAGAAGTAGGGGATGTTAAGGAGGGAGGTATTTTAGTCTCACTTCCATTCTGAAAAGATTTATGGAGAAGAATATGTGTCACAGACTAGTAGAGTTCCTGAGTGCTAATTCTCTCACCATGGATTATTGCACAGTTCCTAATAGTGCAACTTAATCCAACTGATTTAATTCTTTAATTAGACAGTGACAGGGACAGTGAGGAGCAAAGAAGAACTCTCTGACTGTGGTATTTTTAGACTTCAGCAATGTCTTTAACATTGTCTATTAATGAAGGTTGCTAGGTAAAAAAAAAAAAAAAGAAAATACAATGGGTAAGGAGTTTGGATGCAAAACAGAGGAGATTGAGCAGCAGCAGAAGTTAGTTGTTAGAGGAAAGCAATTAAGGAAAAGTCTGTGGATTTAGTCGTTTAGAGTACCACAACTTTTAGTGTTTGGACCTATACTGTGTGCGTGTGGGTGTGTGCGTGTGTCTGCGTGTGTGGGTGTGCGTGTGGGTGTGTGGGATTGTGCGAGTGAGTGTGCGTGTGAGTGAGTGTGAGCGTGGGTGTGTATGTGTGTGAGTGTGTGTGTGTATGTGTGCATGTGTGTATGTGTGCATGTGTGCATGTGTGTGTGTGTGTGTGTGTGTGTGTGTGTGTGTGTGTGTGTGTACGTGTGTGTACGTGTGTGTGTGTGTGTGTGTGTGTGTGTGTGTGTGTGTGTGTGTGTGTGTGTGTGTGTGTGTGAGAGAGAAAGATTTGGAAAAAAAGCCTGTCAATCTGTTTCTTGGCCTCTCAATCCACTTCTGTTATCTACTTTCCTATTAATCTGTGTTTGGAAGTTACTGCTGTTCATGGGGTCACTATGGGAGTCAGATGTTACTTGATAACAGTAGACAAAGGAAACTTTTAAACACAGGAAACAAACTAGCAGAGCATCATGACATTTATCATTTCTCAAAGTTATATAGATAATGCTAATATAAGAAATAATAAGCTGATAAAAAACAACAATTTCAGTTAACAGCTGCATTTCCTGTGTCATGATGGACTGCTCATTAAAGTAAGAAATATAGTTGCTTTCGTAGGCTGGTGACAAGTGCTAACTTAAATTTAGTAGTAAAGGTTCTGCAGTCTTTCATGTCCAGATGGCTGGGAAAATGTTGCTAAACCCCCCTTCTTCTGTGGTTAGTCCAAACGTCGGTCTCTGTGACAAGGGCATCTCATTACTATAAATGGAGCCAATAAAATCAGATTTTGATTACAAATTTGTGCTAAATTTGGGGGTGGGGGTGAGTGGGAGAAGGAAGTCCTTATGAGAAAAAGAAAGACCCTCAAATTTCATAATTTACAACCTGTAAGGCTAATATTTTGACTGAAGTTTAGAATTAATCAGTAATGCATATTTAAGTTTGAGCATCAAAATCAAAAGTTTAATAACAGTAGTCTACTTAACATGGTAGGATTTAAGGATAAGAGTTATTTAAGAATTTTGTAGCACTTACAGATACAGTTTTAGGAAACTCACCAAGACTCCCCTTACCATATACTGTAAGGTGCTTTCAAATACTGTATACATGACTGAATAGTCTGAGAGATGCAGTAGAAATGCAGAGCACACAAAAGTAGAGGACTTTGTGTTGTACCTTTCTCTTATGAAGGATCAGACTTAATAATGGCACAAAAAGTTTAAACTCGTGCTGCATACAGTAGACTCCCGCTTATCCAGCCTGTCTTTAACTGGCCTCCTCTTTAACCAGCCATCAAATTTCTGCCATAGTCCTAGCAAAAGACAACGGAGAAGAACAGTACTTCTGCCTCCTCTAGGCTAAATAATGACAGACATTTGAGTTTTAGACTTCATATTCTTTAGAAAAAATGCATACTAACACAAATCCTGTTATTCTAGCTGATTTATAACTAATAAATGCTATTTTCTATGCTTTTTCCTGATTAACAAGTCATTTGTTTATCCAGCCTAAGGTCCGGTACCAGTGAGACTAGATAAGAGGGAGTCTACTTTAAGTATGCACTGGAGTTATTAGATAGTAAAAGTAAGGTGGCATTACAGAAGGTCAAAAGTAATAACTCTGATGTACCCCATAATATCTTAAAAGTTTGGTATGCTCTGACAATTTTTGCCACACTAGAGGAGATACAACAGCTGAAGGGTACTAGAATGAGCCAAAATAATATCCTCCTTAAATGTTATTTTCAAAGTTTTAGTGACCATATGACAACAGTAAGGAGCAAGATATTACCAGACCATGACTGTTGGTAATTTCTTAAGAAAGCGGGAGTTGGAAAAAGAGGTATTCTTCCTTAAAAAAAGTAAAGCTGCAGGCCCAGGTGGTCTAACCACTGAGGTTTACATTTGTTTATTTGTGTGTTTTGTTTGCATTTGTTTACTGGGATAGTCTGATGCTGCAAACAGTACATATTTGACATGATCAATATGTGCCCATTCAGGAGAAGGGCCTTCTTTTGTCTGCCCTTTATTCCAACCAAATGTACACAAAACTTTCCTCAGAATCTTGGCAATATGCATTGGTAGTAATGCTTGCTAAGCTAGCTGACGATCCAGTAGTTGTCTCCCATTATTGGCGTAGATTTCTGTTAAATCTCGATTATAAACTTTGTGACTACTTGGGCTGCAAGGGTAAGTTGTTTATTGAATGAGATCATTTGTTCTGACCAGGCTGGCTTCATATCAGGAAAACAAGTGAGGAATTGTGTGAAAAGGGTCATGGAAGCAGTTGTTCAAGCAGAGCAGGAAACGTTTCTTGTCATGGGGACACGCTAAAGAGGCTGCAATAGCCTTTCACTATTTGTGTTGCATCCTGTCCAGGATGCTACTACACAGTCTTCAAAAAGCTCTAGCTCCCATCCACACCTACACTCTGACTACATTTTGGCTAGCCCCTTGGAGGGAAATCAGCAGTCAGTGTAGACAGTTTCAATACTTTCCTGCTGCTCTTTTCAATGGTCAGTAGCTCTGAGACTTCATGAGAGCAGCAGTTGGCTACAGGTTCATTTGTGGAGCAGATAAGTCCACGAAGAGGAGCCCTACTACACAGAAAATATTGCCTTTTTAAGTACCTTTAATGTAGTTTTCATTTTCTGAAGAATACTGACAGTTTTATTAATATCAGAAGTTTTTTTGTCAGAAACTGTTGTATTTAGAACAGGGCTTATTATAGAATACCAGAGCTGTTTTGTAAGAAAAATGCACTGCTCTTTAGACATTTTAACTTCAGTGCAAGGATTTAAAGATTGTGAGGTGTTTTTATGTACTTAAAATTTGTTTGACTGTTTTAGTGCGTGTGTCCACTTTGTGATAGCTTACCTTCATTATTTTACTACTTGGAATATTTTGCTTGTAGGTGTTATGTTTAAGCTTCGAGAAGTGTACTTCAGGTCTGGAAATGTAGTTTATGTTCATTGCTTGTATACACTTTGTGACAACATACCTTTATTTCTTGTTCTGTATCAAAGCACTTTGTGTGAAAGGGACATAATAGGTCTGACAGGGTTTTTTGTACTGCATGTGGTTTTACTTTTGAATTTTGAGGGACTGTGTGGGGAAGTGCAAGTGTGTATGCAAGGCTTGTGAACACTTGTCTGACAATTTATCTTCTGACCTATTCTTCCCAGCAGTGATTACTGGCAATCAGTCTTCTCATCTGCAGCATGGATTCTTACACCTGAAAAGATGTAGACCGGAGCCACTCGGTGTAGTTTCAAGATTTTATTACAACCACAGATTAAGCACTTTCATCAGATTATACCAAAGACTTGTTTAGAATCTGTTAACAATAGCAAAAGTACACCATTTAAAACCCACTTAGTTATCACATGCTTGTTTCCCCAGCCAACAATAACCAACAACACCTCCTCCTCAAAATGCTAACCCTTTTTAATTTTAAGGGAGGTACATCTTTTCTAAATAATAGAAAGTTCCAAAAAAAAGTGTGCTTTTAAAACTGAAAAAGCAAACAGCAAGCACAATAGTTACATATTAAAACTTTTAAACATGGTTTGATCATAATTTTAATACCCTCTGAATAGAGAGGTTGTCATTTAAGCTAGGTAGGACTAAAGAATTCAGTGTAATCTGACAGGATAACTCTCTCAGATGTATAAGATCTTCCCAAGGACCCCCCAGCATTTTTTGTACAATGCCCAAACCAAAGAAATGAAACTCATGGTCCAGAAATTCTAAACAATGTCCAAAGAGAGCATTGCTCATCTTTTTGTTTTTTTGTGTCCAGCCTGTGCTCGTAAATCCTTTCCCTTAAATGTCTTTGGGTATTCACTACATAAAATCCTTTACACTGTAAACAGTTTTCAAGGTATATCACCCCATCCATGTTACATGTGCAATGAAATGTAGACCTAATTTTCCTTTTGTTGACTAATGTCACCCTCATAGATGAAACAACATTGGGAACAAAACCCACACTTGTAGGTTTCCCACTTTGTTATATGGAAGTTGTTGCATTAGACCTTACATTTTCAAAATATTGCTTAAAAGTCCTTCCCTTCCTGTAAACCACATGGGGGCTTTTCTTAGCAATGACCTTAGTATCCTCAAAGCATGAGAAAATTATCCAGTTTCTATTTAGAATCACAATTTTTTTCGCATCACTGCAAAAAGTTGTGACAAAGGAACTTGCGTATTCTTTTCCTTCATTTTTATCAGCGGTGCATACACCTATATTCTCATGGTCCCTTAGCAATGGCTTAAGGTCACCTCTTTCTCTTTTGGCACCAACGTCTAATCTGATGTCCTCAATTAAAGTTTCAGGATAACCTTGACCTTGACTATTAAACATGTCAGCCAGCTTAAGGGCTTCTCTGATACAACTTATCCTTTGATATCATCCTTACTAGTCTCACATTTTACAAATGCCCCTCTTTTGATGTTTAGGATGACAGCTATCATAGTGCATCATACTATTAGAATAACTGGGATGTTCATCGTGTTACCCTGCTGCAGTCATCACACTTGGGTTATCCTGCCGTCAGGCGGTCCCGCAGTCAGCCTGAATTCCAAAGTCTTGGTCCGGCGTCGGTTGCTGTCACTTCCTCCCTGATGTCTGCACGCCAGGGGTATATAAGAGGCATCCAACGCCATTTTCTTCAGTCTTTCTTACCGCACGGTAACCGAAGCAGAAGCAGTTCGCAAGTGCCGGTCGGCCGACACCTGAGATTTTCGAATCGAATTTCAGTCCGAAGTCTTCAGTAAAGCGAAGTACCCCGTTGGGGAACCTTTTCTTGCCTCAGTCCGATGTCAGAAAAAGTTAACAATTGCATTTCTTGTGGGAAGCAAATACCTCATAAGGACTTCCATTCTTATTGTATTCCTTGCCTAGGCCCAGACCACGACGTCACAGGTTGTCGGTTTTGTGCTAGGTTTAATAAACGGATTATCAAACGCCATTTTAACTTTGCATGGCATTACTTTGGTAGGAAATTTAATTATATCATGCCGTTGGAGCAGCCGACGACCGCCATGCATAAAAAACGCAAGGATAAGGATAGGCAGCCTAGAACCAAGCCAGACTCCGAGGCCTCTTCTGGGCCTGTTGCCAGTTCTCCGGTTTTCAGTGAGGCGCCTACGCAGCCCCTGACGACCGGGGAAATGGAACCCCAGACAGCTTTGGATTCTCAAGCGGAATGTACTAGGCCGTCGCATCCATCTTCTTTAGGCCCTACCGACACCGGAGCAGAAGGTGCAGTAAAAACACCTTCGGTTTCGGAAGGTGTCTTCAGACCGACTACACTCACCATAAAATCTTATGCTAAGCAAAAAACTCCTTTAAAATCAAAAAAGACTGTACATCAGTCTCCTGTTCAAGGCCCCATGCCTAAGAAACAGATGCTTAAGATGGCTGAAGATTTGATTTCCCTAATCAGGGATTCCCATCCCCCTCCTGATAAAAGACCAAGACAAGAGGAGGACTATGCTTCCTCTGACCAGGTTTCTATTTCCTCAGATTCTTCTGAGGAACAGGATTATGCTTTTCCCCCTTATGAAGATTCTGATGCTGAAGACTCTATTCCCTCAGCATCTCCCCTGAAGACTACTCTTTTGGGGAAACTTTACATACCATGAGGGAGCATTTCCACTGGGAATGCCAGGACTACTCTGATTCTAAGAAAAGGCTCTGAGAGTTTCTTTTACTACCCCAGCACAGATCACTTGCTATACCTCCAGTCTTGGATATCGTGGATGATGTTTACTTGGAGTCTAGTCTAAATCCAGACTCCCTACCTCCTGCTACAGCCAAACCAGACAGATACTACAGATTACCTGACACACACACAAATTCCTTTACAAAAGCCCTCTGGCTTACCCAGAATCAATTTCCCAGGGTCCCAAAGGGGCTAAAGCTTCTATGGCTAACAATCCTGTACCCTCTGAAAGGGATTCCAGAGCCCTAGATAGATGGGGAAAGAAGATATACACCTCAGCTACCTTGGCTATGAGAGCATTAAATTGTCAGTTTCAAATGCTGAAATATCAGCAATTCCTAATGTCTCAATTAAAACAAAAACTGAGCACACATTCTGAACAGGCTGAATTCAAGGAAATTCAGGCTCTGTTGCATGTAGCTGAACAGGTGGGCAAACATACTTTACAATGTGGATTTGATTCATTGGAAGCTTCCTGTAGAGCAGCTACGCAGACACGCTTGGTTAAAAGAACAAACCCTACCTGAACATGTTAAAGCAAAATTATTGGATGCACCTTTACAGCAGGATGTCTTATTTGGTGTCAAAGCAGAAGAGGTTTTAAAGAAAATGGAGGATAAGGCAGTCTATGCAGACGGTCAAGGATTTTTTACAGGTACAACCCCCTCCTTTCAGCAGAAATTGGCCAACAAAAAAATGGTCCTTTCCAGCTTCTGACAGACCACAGAGGGGCAAATACAGATGCCTAAGGGGCAGAGGTCAGTCACAAGGCCCTTACAAACCATGCCAATGGGGTGCCACTACCCAGAAAGGAGGTGAAGACAGGCCCCAAGCTAGCAGAAGACAAACACAATGACTCAACCCTCCAGCTACCAAGCAAATCTCTCTTGGCAGCTCCCTTGGGAGGAAAATTAGCACTTTTTGCAGACAACTGGCACATCATCACAAAAGACAAATGGGTCCTAAACATGGTCTCACAAGGATACAGATTCCACTTTCATACCTTGCCAAGGATAAAAGGAATGCCAAACCTGCCACCAAATCAATGGGCAGAGGCACAAAAACAAATTACAGCTCTCATGGACATGAGAGCCATTCAACAGGTACCTACACAGGAGCAACGGCAAGGATTTTACTCAAGACTCTTTCTAGTCCCTAGAAAGGACAAAGCATGGAGACCCATTCCGGATCTTTCAGTTCTGAACACCTATCTGCAAGTACCAAAATACAAGATGCTAACATCGCAGCAGCTTCTTCCCATGCTGGGCAAGAAGGCTTGGCTAGTAACGTTGGACCTCATGGAGGCATACCTACATGTCCCTATCCAACACAATTGCAGAAGATACCTCCGCTTCATTGCAGGTTCAACCCATTATCAATTCTCTGCACTGCCCTTTGGCTTATCTACTGCACCCAGGGTCTTCACAAAATGCCTGGCACCAGTAATTGCATACCGCAGACAAAGAGGAATTCAAATATACCCATACCTGGACGACTGCCTTATTCAAGCAGAAAGCAAGGACATTCTTTTAAAACATCTGGCATTTGTCAAACACCTAAGTTGCCTAGGGCACACAGTAAACGAAAAGAAATCAAAACTAGTGCCCTCACAAAACATTATATTCCTGGGTGCCAGCTTGAATACAACGGCCCAGATGGCTTATCTCACGCCAGACAAACTACAGCTGACTCAATACTTCAAAATAATGGCAACAAAGCCCCAACTCCCTGCAAGAAAAATTCTACAGGCCTTGGGATTCATGGCATCTTGCATTCTACTAATACCATTTGCAAAACTGCATATGAGGAAATTACAATGGTACCTGAAAAGCGTATGGACTCATCAAAGCCACAGCTTAGAAACAATGATACCACTCATTCCCTGCCTTCAGCAGGAGTTTCTATGGTGGGCACAGGCATGTCACCTCAACAGGGGTCAGCCTTTCACATTACCCACAGCCAGGCAAACTATGACAACAGATGCATCGGATTATGCCTGGGGAGCACACATGGCAGGACAGTGCATTCAGGTCAAATGGACTACAGATCAAAGGCATCTGCATATCAATCAAAAGGAAATGCTAGCAGTACAGAATGCCCTAACAGCTTTCAAGGACCTCTTACACCCAGGACAACTAATAGTAAAGACGGACAATACCACAGTAATGTGGTACATCAACAAGCAAGGGGGCACACATTCTTATCCTCTATGCAGACAAGCAATGACCTTGTGGAACACAGCACTGTCTTACCAAGTTCAACTACAAGCACAATTCCTGCCAGGAAAGAAAAACACATTGGCAGATGACCTAAGCAGAAACATCATGGATCCCCCCACGAGTGGAAACTGGATCCACAAATATTTGTAATGATAACTCAAAAATGGGGACGCCCAGACATAGATCTATTTGCCAACCCCCAAAACTACCAACTACAAAAATTTTGTACAAGGACATTCCACCCACAAGCTTGGAAAGTGGACGCCCTCTCATTCAGTTGAAAAACACTAACTGTGTATGCCTTTCCTCCACTACCTCTTCTAGCAAAGGTGCTGCTGAAAGTCAGATTGGAGAGGCCTCAAATGATACTCATTGCACCAGACTGGCCACGCCAGCACTGGTACCCAATTCTAAAGAACATGGCCCACGGCCCACCATGGATTTTACCACAAATTCCTCACCTGCTCACCCAGCGAGACAATCAAATTCTACACAGCTAGCTCAAGACTTTAAATCTGGCTGCATGGCAAATTACCTAAAGAATCAACCAACACCTCTATCCGAAGCTGTTATGGATGTCATTCTGGAGGCCAGGAGGCCCAGCACCAGGAAAACCTATTCAGACAAATGGAAAAGATTTTGCGCCTGGAACCAGGCTAAAGGCCAAAATCCCCTTGATCCAAACATGCCTCAGATTCTACAATATTTAACTGAGATGTTGCACAATGGACTTTACTTTTCATCTATTAAGATCCACGCCTCAGCAATTTCAGTTCATTACAACACGGATCCTCCTTTATTTTCACATTCACTCCTAAGACAGTACCTCAGAGGGGCTAAGAACATAAGACCGCCCAGGAGAGCACCAACACCTACTTGGGATCTCAACTTTGTTCTGGAAAAACTTACACTGCCACCCTTTGAACCAGCTTTCTCAGCTGATTTACAGTTTCTTTCATGGAAAACTGCCCTGCTGCTAGCAATAACTTCAGCTAGAAGAGTCTGAGAGCTACAGGCACTAATGGCAGTGGAGCCTTTCCTCATTTTTCATCAAGACAAGAGTCTCTTTGCGAACTAACCCTTCCTTTATGCCAAAGGTGGTATCCACTGTGGCCCTAAACCAAACCATTCATTTTCCCACCTTTTTCCCAAATCCCCAGAACAAAGGAGAAAGACTCCTGCACTCTTTGGACATTCACAGACAATTACGTTACTACTTGGATAAAACTAAGGCTTTCAGAAACTCTGACCAGCTCTTTGTAGCCTATGCCGCAGGATCACAAGGAAAAGCTATCTCAAAACAGACCATTTCTAAATGGATAGGACATTGCATACGTTTCTGCTACACACATCATGGGAAACCGGTGCCTGCTAGCATTAGGTCCCACTCCACCAGGGCTACAGCTACATCAGCAGCCTTTCTCAGCGGGGTGCCAACCAAGGATATTCTGGAAGCTGCAACTTGGAGTTCAGTGCACACCTTCACTAAACACGATCACTTACCTCTATATTCTAAGATTAGAGCTGGCTTTGCCACTGCAGTTTTGCAGGGCTTAATAGCTTCTTCTAACCCTGTTTAACTCCACCACCCATCCTTAGCTTTGGGATTCTACCCAATTGTGATGACTGCAGCAGGGTAACACGATGAACATAGTACAGTTTTGTACCTACCATAAATGTAGATGTTCGAGTGTTCACCCTGCTGCAGTCCAGTTTACCCTCCCTCCATCCCCTCTGAACTAGCTGGACTTATCCATTCCTTTCTATCCAATACAACCTCTGTGGTGTATTTGCTTGTGACTGAAAGTATTGCTTTATTTTTACTTGTATATATATTTTTATATAGCAACATGTTTTGCCTACCTATTGGGGGCACCTGACATCTGGGGCAAGAAAAACTGAAGAAAATGGCGTTGGATGCCTCTTGTATACCCCTGGCGTGCAGACGTCAGGGAGGAAGCGACAGCAACTGACGCCGGACCAAGACTTTTGAACTCAGGCCGACTGCAGGACTGCCTGATGGCAGGATAACCCAAGTGTGATGACTGCAGCAGGGTGAACACTCTAACATCTACATTTATGGTAGGTACAAAGCTGTACTTTTTACATTGTAATAATTAAAAAAATGTTGCTGACAAGGCACTTTTGAAGGGCATCTTTGCTAATTGCAACATGTAAATAATTCTGCTGTTGTTACAGGAGCAGGTAAACTTTAGGAAGGAAGTTGAGGAGTTTGAAACTTCAGTAAATGTTAAAATTTCCTCTATCGGTCTATTCTAGACGATAAAGATATCGTCCGAAGAATGTACATACAACTTCCATGGGGGGACCTCCAAAATGTTTAAACAAAAACTTCCTTTCCCATTCAAACATAATGATATTAGCAGAGATGGGGGCACAAGCAGCCCCATCACAAAGCCCTTCTTCTGAAGGAAGTACTAGTCCTCTAAGAACACAGATTTGTTACTAAGAATGGTCTCCATGAAAGTGTACAAAACATTAATGTCATTATCACTAAAATCAGTACACTCAAACAAAAGATCATAAAACCATTCTAAACCCACAGTGTGGGGAATGCTGTTAAACAAGTCCACTGCACCTATTTAATTAAAAAAAAAATTCTTCTTCAAATTGAGCATCTCTTAATTTCACAAGAAAGTCACAACATAGATGCCCAAACGGAGTCAGACAGCCATTAAGTTTGACATCTACAAACTTAGCTAATGAATGCGTTTTCAATTTAGAAGTGTTAACAATGGGTCTCATGGGGGTTATCACTTACGGACTTATGGATCTTCGGGACAGCAAAGATCTTCAGAAGGTAGGTCCTATCTATAAGGTGTTTAACTGTAAGAAATTCGTACTCATCAGGGTTAATTTGTCCCTGAAAAAAAAAATGTGTGACTATTGTGTTTGCTGTTTATTTTTCAGTTTTAGAAGCACACACTTTTTTTTGGAACTTTGTATTGTTTAGAAAAGATGTACCTCCCTTAAAAATTTAAAAGGGTTAGTATTTTGAGGAGTTGTGTTGTTGGTTATTGTTTTTTATTGGCTGGAGGAACAAGCATGTGATGACTAAGTGGGTTTTAAATGGTGCACTTTTGCTAGTGTTATCAGATTCTGAAGAAATCTTTGGTATAATCTGACAAAAGCGCTTAGTGGTTGTAATAATGTCTGGGAATGACATAGAGTGGCTCCGGTCTGCATCTTTAGAGCTTTTAAGTATTTTTGTGAGTTTTATTTGGGATTCCTGATTCTTAAAACTGTATGCACCACAGGCTCAGTGCTTCTGCCACCATGGATTGAGGGTTAGCCATGTCCTCTGCAGTTGTTCCAGTGTCCAGTCTAGGCATGGGAGAACCATCTTCTTTGGTTCTGGGAGTTTCTTCATGGAGGGTGTAGGAGAAGAGATACCTTGTCTGCGATAAAGTACTGTCTTTCAGTCAGTCTTCTTCCAGGGATGTCCCTAGAAAAAAAGAAACAAAAGGTTCAACATTACATATCCAGTGACATTTTTTGTGTTCATAAGAATGATTTTCTCAGGAATGTATTACAGGCTTTCTATCTTGGAGACCAAAAAGTTGTACCAGAAGACTTAGTAGGTCAGTATACATTCCTTAGGAAATACGTCAGAAGACTCTGGGCTTATTCACAGCACAGGGCTTTTTCTTTATCTGATTTTCAGAGGAAATTTTGTCCTCACCAACTCCATTACAGTTTTTCTAAGGCTTGTCCCAAGATGAACCTGACTTCCCACCTAGACTGAGGGGATATTATAATATGCTGCAAGTGGATTTGCCTCATTCTACAGTCATTTCTCTTATACCAGCCTTGGAGGATGTGTCATATGCTGTATGCAAGAATCTTGACCCTCAGCCTTCAGTCGCCAAAAATACCAACCCTTCGCCTGCAGACCAAAAGTTATGGTATTAGAAAGAGTTCAGAAGAGAATTTCCTGTTTCCTATTTATTCTGCCAAGTGTTGACAGTTTGTGGGATTGTTCTTCCATACTTCCTTCAGAAGGTAGGTCCTGTCTGTAATCTACAATTTCTAACCAGTCTCAGATGTGTGAACATGGCAAACAGGGATGGCAAACAGAACAAAAAAGAGATGGCAGGAGAGGAAGGATATAGAGAGAGTTTCAGAAAAAGAGACGGATTACACCTTGAGAATACTGACTGTGCCAGCATATTTTCCCCCCTTCCTCTCCATACATCTCAACTCTATTTTCCAAATATCTGCAGAGAAGACTGATTTGAGTATGTAAAGGAACCTGTTCCAAAGTCAAATGAATGACAGCGATAGTTAGTTTGCTGTTGAGACTGTCCTTGACTTCTCAATTATGTAAGTAAAATTTGTAATTCTGGTTAATAAACTTGTATTCAGCAATTCAATATTTAGTAGATATTGATATTTTCCATTCCAGAGCTCCCTATAGGCTGAACAACATTTACCCCTCAGATACCTGTAACTGATTGAAAAGAGACTGAGGCTTTACAGTCTAGGTGGTTATGATTTATCTCTACAAGTAATAATACGCCTTGTGAATTTGTGATGAATTCCTTCTAAAATCAAATCACCTTTCTTGTAGAAGAAAAACAACATGTTATACACAGTGATGGGTCGAACATGTGGTATGAACAACCTTGACAATCATTCATTCTTGTTGTAAAGTTCTTAAAAATTAAGCCAGTAACTTTTAATACCTTATCTTCACCTTTTAAAGAGATCACAATTAGTCTTGCAGGCTGCAAGCATAGGGTGGACTTGGGGGGGGGGGGGGGGGCAAATTTCACCGGGTAATTTTGACTTGATTGATCTTACATTATGCTGAACAATCCATATTGTTCTTTTGTTTGTCATTGAAAAATACTTTTAAGCTGAGGTTTCTAACATAAAGTTTAAGATCTACAACAGTGTTAAGTTACTTCTACTGTGAGGGACAAAAGCCATTCCCTTACCTAAAAACAGTTCTTCTATTGCTGTGGGGGGGTTTTGTCACATAGTTCCAGATCTTAACTTGCACTGGCCATCTTGCTCTTTCCCCTGTCTCATGGATGGTTCCCCAAGTCCGTTAGTTCTTTCTTCCCTGTCCACATTGTGTTCCTCTGCCCATAGTGTCCATAAGGTGAATGTGGGATCCTCTGGTGGTTTTGCTCCTTCATGTGGTAGCTCCTTGGATGGTTTGATTGTAGCTGGATCTCTCCTGGGTCGGTGTTCCTTGATAGATGGTGTTGAGCTGGTTGGGGGATTATATTGCTAAGTCTGGTGTAAGTGGGGACAGAGCCCTCTGATAATCCTGATTCATTTCTGTAGGGTCCTGTCCCCTAGCTTGCTTTCCTGTGTTCTGGTAGCTATATAGATATGTCCTTTTGTGAAATCTCCTCTTGGGATATTGATGACCCCAGTACATCTGCTGGTGTTGCATTCCAAAATCCTATTGAGTTCTTCATGACCTTTAGTGTCTTCATTTTGGATAACTTCTTTTCCTTAGTTTTTTTCTTCAAAGTCCATGACCGTTTTTTCCTATATTTTGGTATTCCTGTTTGGACCCAAGGTTATCTTTGTAGGCCTGTTCCATAGACAGATATTCGTTGGTGGTGGCATCCTGTTCGACCTTATTGTGTTCATGTAGGATGGCCGATAATTTGAGACTTGCCTTTTCAAGTGTTTTGTTTCCACGGAAACGTCCCAGATGGGGACTTTCATGAGCCTGAGTCCCCAAGGTGGAATTCCTTTGCCCAGGCTTTTTTTTAACTAGATCTCTTCCCATTGTATTTCTTTTAGTCTCTTGAGGAATTTCTCCAAATGGGCAAGGTCAGTATTCATGCTGTTCTTTAGGTCCAGATTTTGGGGACCCTTGTCTGTGATTTCCTCCTTTTGTTGGTGAGTCCAGCTCCAATTAAGTCTTTAAACATGGAATCCTCAATATCCAGTGACATCTTTCTAGGTAGTGTGACATGGTCAAACACTCCGGAAGGTTGGATGGAATGTGCTGCTTGAGTGGACAACTCCTTTATAGGGATGAATCGTGCAACAAGTTCTACCTGTCATCCAGGGACCTGGATTTCAGGACAAACAAACCAATGGTTTGATTGGGATGCAAGCAAATCTGCCCCATAGCTGACCATAGATGGTTTACCTACACCTCATCTTCACAGGAATAAGGCAGCTGGTGCAGTTTTTAGAAAAACTGTTTTATTTAGTCTACACAGGTGATGATCATTCTTGCAGTGAATCTTAATAATTTTGCAGTGAGCTCTGCCCACGTTATAAGGCCTTTTTGAGGGGAAGTGTCAGAATAGCCAGGTGTTTTAATTGGTGGCAGTATATGTGGAAGCACAGTGATTCACATCAGTACTGCATACAGGTCACCAACAGTAATTTATACAGGCCACTACTGAATCCTATCTGACAGACAGGGCAGCCTTCTTTGGAAAGACTGAGATCCTTGGTACGCTTTTGGACATCCTTCTCAATAACAACTGTTTCACTTTCGATGGAGAGTTCTGCAAATTACAGGCATAACCAGCTTGGCTAACATAGCTCTTGGGAAATGGCAGGAGGAGATAGTGTTTCAAAGTAGGTACATGGATTCCATCGAATGTCATCTACATGTTATAGATGACGTTTTTATCTTATGGGAAGGAGAAGAACACACCTTGAAAGATTTTTTTTAATTTCATTAATCATCCCATTAACTTCCTGAGATTTGCATGTGACTGCAGCAAAAGAGCAGTTAACTTTCTGGACCTCGCCATAACTAAAGATCTGAAGAAGGGTACTCTAACAATATCTTTAGGACACCCACTCAAGTAAACATGCTGCTACACAATAGCAGCATGTACCATCTTATCACAAAAAAAGAATGTTGTAAAATCCCAGGAAACGCAGATTGCAAGAGTTGTAAAAGAATTGAAAACATTTTTCCACCAATGTAATGAACTTGCAAAGGGACTTTCTTGTCAGGGTCTATCGGGAAAATGCTTCACAACATCCTGGAACCAATTAGAACTTTGTAGCAACAGAGTGACCCAAGCCTAAATGAGCCCCCAGGTAAGATTACTAGGGAATTTTGGCATGGGTGTATTGTCAAAAGTAATGAAAAGAGAAAAAGGAACATGGTTTTAACATTCAGCACCGGCTACAAAGAAATCCCTATAGTAATTACAGACAACAAAGTCATCATTTCTGAGAACAAGCAGCTGGAAAATGTACTTGAACCCGAGTCCTTGTTTGTGTTTAGAAGAGCAAAAAATGTAAGAGACTGTGGAGAACAAAGGCAAAACCATGGAGGAAACTAGAAAGACCTTCAAATACGGACTGCTGAATATTTGTGAATATCTGAGTAACTCTGATCATTTCATCTCTATTGCCCCAACTCTAGCAAGACTTACTGGAGACACAACAGGTGTGATTGTAGCACTCAGTTTGTCATATGCACGGCCCAATGTGACTTTTGCAGAAGTTTCTATGTGGGCAAAACTATTAACAAACTAAAGGTCAGAGAGGCCCACCATGTATAAAACATAAGACCTAAAATGCTCAAAAATCCACTGGTGAAACCTCACCTGGAAAAACCTGGACATAAAAGATTCAGCTCTTGTGGATCAAGTAGAGATGGGGCATCTTGAAGGCAACAGGAACACCACCTTAGAGAAGACGGAGCTCCACTGGATCATCAAACTAAATGCTAGCAAACAACCTGGACTCAATCCTTGCATTTCTATCTGTCAAAAGTGTTTTAATACTAAGAAAGCTAAATTTTATTGAAAACCAGCTGAATTGTTCCAGAAATCTAAACAAAGTCTGATAAAAAGTTAGAAACCTAAGCTCACACTTGCCCTTTTGCTTATTTATTATTTATTGACATTTGATTGCCAGGAAAGTCCAACTGGGTAGGAGCCCATTTTCAGAGGAGGCCAAAGTATTACAAAACATTTTAAGAATAATGATGTTCGTCTTTAAAAATAATACAAACAAATTACAGTTTAAATAATTATGCCAAATTAGACATAATATTAAAATATTGCTTAAGAATAGATACAAGTTGTATGATTTAATGGAATAATTTTAGCCAGCTTATAGAGAAATTAAAAGTAAGCTAGTGTAATACCAACAGAAATTTCAGTATGAGGTGAGAGAAAAGCGGGCTTATGGTGTATTTGGGGTATTTTGGTGAGCGAAATTGATAGAAGTAAGGAAGTGAAGGAAGAAAGGTATGAATATGTATATGTCCACATTTAGGGATATAGTTTATCCCTGTATTGAGCAAGAACACAGCCAGCTTTTGGCTAGGAAGTGTTTCAGAATGTTTTTGAATGGTGGACGGGATGGTATTGACAAGATAGAGTTTTAGACCTTAGCAACGTGGCGCAAGTTCAGAAAGTGCCCAGCAGATTTGATAGGTTTGTGAGCAGACAGGAGTTTTTGGTCTTTGGATCATAACGACCAACTAAGAACATAGTTTTGTACAATATTGTTTAGTGCTGGACAAGCAGATGGATTCTGGCTAATTTTATAGGTGGTAAAAAGATGTATATGTTACTGGATTGAGTAGTTCTAACCAATTTAGTCTTTTTAGTGCTTTATAGTTGTGAGTTCTGAAATGGGGTATTTGCTGCCAATTTAGCAGCTTTGTTATAACTTTGTTCAAGTTTTGATTTTTGGGATGCCTGAAGGATTTGGGGTCTATAAAGCATCCCTAATTTTTGATGAAGTTTTCTTATACATTATTGTATATGCAAGTTGTTTAAAATTCACTATTATCCCTAATAATTTGCTATGAGAAGTGACTTCAATGGTTGTATTATCAAGATAGTGGGCTTTAAATTTTGTTTTTTTATGGGAGAGGGATTTGGGGGGGGGTAGTAGTTTGTTTTTTGGGGGGGAGTTGAGCATGAGTTGTGTTACAAAGCCATGTTTCAGTTGCTGTTAAAGCTTCCTGAGTAATTTTTTGGAGGTGTGCGACGTCATATGTGCATATGAATATGGAGTCATCTGCATATTATATTGGGGAGGTCTGTATGTGGAGGATGATGGTGAGAGTGTTAAAGAAGAGGGAACCAAGTATAGAGGCTTATGGTACACCGGTGGTGACTGGGAGGTATGAAGAGAGGGCGAAGCGCCATTTTACTGACTGATATCAATTGGACTGGTAGCTTTTGAAACATATAGAAGGGCAGGCTGAAAGAGACCTAATGAGGACATTTTGAATTAGAAGTTTGCTGTGACAAATTGTGTTGAAGGCTTTAGACAAGTCTAGGAAAAAGGAGGAGACTAGTTTGCTGTTATCTCTAGCTTTATTGTCAGTATCTGTATAGGTTAGAAGTGCAATGTTCATACTGTAGGATGGACAGAAGCCATGTTGTGTGGAGGACAGGAGTTCTTCCTACAGGAGATAGTTTAGTGGTTGTTTTTAAATACATTTTTCAAGTATTTTGAAGAGGGAGATAAGATTGCTATAGGTCTAAAGTTGGCAATATCTGTTGAATTTCCTCCTTTGTGCAGAGGAATAATGTGTGACTTTTTTTCCAGATAGATGAGACGTGGGATTCCTAGATTTGCCTCTTTATAAGGATTGAGACATATTTTAAGGTATTCACTTCGAAGGTTCTTGTCTGAAGTAGAGCATTCTTTGTTTGAGTAGTTTTGTATAGGATGTGGGCACAGGTTTGAAGATGAAAGTCAATGTGGGAATACATGGCTGCTGAGCAGGGTTGGGATTAGATGTACGGGAAACCTTGGTTAGAGATGCTTTACTATCTTTAAAATAAGAGTTGAATTGTACTGCAGTTTTGAATGATGTTATTCGGAGAGGGGTTGGGGTTGAGTTTATGGAAAGGATGCAAGATTTCTTTAATGATTGTCCAGATTTTTTTAGGGATGTGTTTGCTATTATTGTGCAACGATTGCAAAGCATTCTGATATTTATCAATTCTGCATTAGCATTTTATTCTTTTTGGATAGCCAGATTGCATGATTTGTTTTTAGTCCCTTCCTTCTTGAAGGTGCAAGGTGATTAGGATACTCAGGAAAGTTTTGTTAAATAAAGTTAGAGCATCATCTAAGGGAAGGAGTTTCAGGAAGTTCCAGTTAATATACATGTTAGTAATGAACATTTCTGGGTTAAACTTTGAAAGGTTGTGTGTTATTTTATAAACATGCTGTTTAAATGGATGTGTGAGATGTCTGGTTGTATAGACTGGGAGATGATCACTGAGACAGTCAGACATTGTACCTGAGGTGATGCATTTGCTAGGGTCTGATACTAATATCCAATCTATTAGGGAATTTGATGTCTCGCTATAATGTGTGGGGCTATTAATTAGTTGTGTGAAACCAAATAAGTTCGTGCAAGATGTAGGGAACATTCACAACACCAAATAGTAGTATTTCTTGTGAAATTGTTCTGGATATCCAATATAAGATATCTTCCAGTATAGATGGTAAAGAAGAGTAATACATATTTGTTTATAATTGTTTAATTTCAGGAAAGTTATAAGAAGCATTTCTGAATCAAATTTTGGTATTGGTTTGTTGTAAGGAGAAATTTAGTTGAAAAATATTAAAGCAATACCACCACCTTTCCTCTTTATATGGTCATTACGGATATTATAGCTGGGAGGTGTAATTTTGGAGTTGTTTGTTGGGTTTAAGCCAAGTTTCTGTCATGCTTATGTTGGGTAATCCAGGCATGCAGTCCAGCAGTTTTATTTCTTATGCTTCTAACATTTATGTCAGCAAACGTTAAGATTACTGTGGTTGGATGTTGACCATTGTGGGGTAAGAGTAGTGTGTGGAAGAGAATTGTCTTGATGTTCATTGTGGTAGGTGGGAACAGTATTGGAGTGAACATCTCCTTCTAGAATGATTTTAGTATATTGGGGAATTATTGATACTCTTGAAAAAAAAGTATTTTACACTTAATTTTGTTTTGGTTTGAGTCGAAATGCAGTAAGTCTGTGGAGTAAAGGTGAAGGGCATCAATAAATAAGTTTGGTGTGATGTGTGGAGAGTGTAGAGAGGAGGTATGAATTAGGATAGACTTGGAGATATGTTGAGAGCTATTTTAGGGTCATGTTAGGATGAAAAATGTCCCAGTAGTAGGAGAAGAATAGAGAATAAGCTGAGTGGTAGCATAATTAAGTAAAGGTATCTGTATGTTATAGTTGGCAGGCAGTGAGGAAGTAGTGCTCAAGAAGGAAAAAGAAATGGCACAGTAGAAGGATATTAGTGGTGGTGGAGTCTGAAAGCTGAGTGTAGGTACTAAAAAAGTATTTCCTTTGAAGGGAAGAGTTGGGTTATCCTAGTACCTTCTATGGAGTTAAGGAATAGGGGGTTTAAAAGGCTACAGTTTGAGAATGTAGGTAAAATAGGAAGAATTGAGAGATGATTTGGGAAAAGTAGAGGATACAGTGTAGAATAGATGGGTGCTGCTTGGGAGGGGTATGGCTATGAATATATACAGAGTAAAGCATTATGGGAGGGAGAAAGGTAGTTGGAAATGGTGCTAAAAGATTAAATGGAAGTTGGGAATTAGGTAAAAAGAAACAGGAGCATATGTATGATAGTAATAAGGTTGTCTGGAAGGGTTATGGAATAGAAGTCACAACTGTAAAGTATAATAGTAGAGTAAGAGGGGTGGGGGGCATTTGGGGATAGGAGAGTGAAGCTTAGTATAGCGGGCTTCCACCCTCAAGTCAAGTTATACTAAAGTAATCTGTTTATAGCCAATACAAAGCAATTAGCAGGTTTTCTTTCATTTCCTGAATGTAGGAACTTGTTAGCCAGGAATTCTATGCAACTGGCATATACTGTCTAATCTATTGGTGAAGAGAAAGGACAGTGGCCGACATAGTGCCCTTAGAGTGTAATGACAACTCTGTTTAGATGGTTGTTAAAAACTAATTTCTAGTACTGGCAGGCACGTATTTGACTAGATGAAGTTAATACACAGCAATGTTCTTCAAGTTAAATTTGCTTGCATTGTACAAAGACAAAATTCGCAGTGAAATGTTTGGAAGTTGGTCCTTGTGGCCGAGCTCCAGCAGTATCTGGGTCGAACATAGTGACCAGAGGCTCTAAAAGGAAAGAAAACAGAAAAGCTCTACTAAACTGTCATATTATATTGAGGCAATACAGTTAATACTTATTATAAAAAGAGATGAATTAAGGACCACAGTGAGTCTGATCAAGAGAATATGGTGAATGTTTAGATTGTAAAAACGTTTATGAAAGTAAGCTGAAAGTTGGTTAGCAGGAGATATGCTGATAGAGAACCACAGTGATACAGTTTATAGAGAGAGCTGTATAGAGCAATTTATCATAATATTAACTGATAAGCACAATATAAAACCATCACTCAGTAACGTTCCTGGGATTAACCAGTGTGCAAAAGTGTTTTATCAAAACACCAGAAATTGACATTACATACTTATTAAAGGGCACAGGCTCTATTGAATTCTCAGATGGATCTGAAAAAAGCCATATTGTGAAAAAATGTTAAGCATTTCTTGGTATCTCAAGCAGGACAGTTTTTTCAATTAAAAGTAGTAACACTGTTCTGTTTAAACAAGAAAAAAGGAATTATCTTGATTGAACAGGCTGAGTCGCTGTTAGGTTTATTTTGAATATAGTAATTATTTATTTATTTAACATTTGTTGGCCAGGAAAGTCCGACTAGGACAGAGCCTAATTTCAGCGGAGGCCCGGGGAGAAACAGTCCAGATGCCTGTCTTTGGAATGTGGAAGGAAACCAGAGTAACCTGGAGGGTGAACACAGAAGGCACCCCAGCCGAGTATCAAGGGACCCTCTTGCTGTGAAGCAACAATGTTAACTGCTCCACCACTCTACCTCCCAACTTAACTGATATTAATAATAATTAATAATGTAATATATATATATATATATATATATATATATATATAAATATATATATAGGTGTGTGTGTGTGTGTGTGTGTGTGTGTGTGTGTGTATGTGTGTATATATATATATATATATATATATATATATGTGTGTGTTATATAGTATTATTTGTTGTATTATATATTGTATATAAATTGATATTATATAATATACATTGTATATTATATTATATTATATATAATAGGTTTACTATTATTTTGACGAATTACTACTAATTCGAAGCAAAAATGTGAAATTTATAATGTTGAACACAAAGTCGAACTCCTAGTGGTGAATGTTCTAATTCGACATAATTTGAACATTCACCACATTTCCGGGAACAGTAAAAAAAAAACGTGTTTGTAGGGGAGCAAGCCCCTCTGCACCGTCCATATGTGGGGCTGCGCTCCCCACACCCCCTGCTACTTAAATATACAAACTCCCGCGCACCATAGTGAGAAAAGGGTACATTTCCCGATCCCCACTATAGTGCGATCTGCATCACAATGTCGAACCTTACAACAGCGAATGCTGTATTGCATTCGCTGTTGTAAGATTCGACATTGTGGCATTCGTTTTTTTGTTGTGTGAAATGGCACTTTCGCACAAATGTAAATCACACAAAGTGCAATCGACAAAATGATGTACAACCATATATTATAGTATAATATAATTATAATAGTTAATGATATTAACAATATCAGTTAATAATATCGGTTAGTATTATGTTACACAAGTATTGTAAGAGGTTAGAGGAGGATTAGCCAGTGTAGATACTATCCCATCCTATTGGTGGACATTTGGTCATATCCACTTGAGGTGTGTTTTACCCCCACCAGTTAAAACACTTGGCACTTATACCCCCTCCCTTCACGTAGGCCTCTTAGCAAGGCAGAGCTCATCTTAAACCCATTAAGAGTTGTCTACACTCATCCATCTATGAGGACTAAATAAAACATTTTTTTTTTTATAAAAATTGTACCAGTTGTCTTATTAGTCTGGAGAGGAGGTGTAGATAAGCCATCTATGGTCAGCTGTGAGACAGAGTTGCCTGTATTCAAATCAGTCTTCTACTGCATGCAGTTATTTGTTGAGATAAAAAGTTGTATGTTTATATCTTTTTGTGTTTTCAGTGTGAGTAAGCTTTCTCATTTTGTTTGAGAAGAAAGTCCTGAAGTTATCTACATTCTGACTGACTAGCCCCGAGAAGAGAAATCAGCAGTCAAAAGTGTAGCTGTGGGCAGGGGCCAGGACGTTTTAAAGACTGTCCGGTTGTTGTATCCCAGGTAGGATGCATCCTAACTAGCCAAGGGCTATTCGAACACCTACTGCCATTGTAAGTGCAACCTAGACAATTGTTCTTTGCAGGGTACTAGTAGTATAATACAGGCAATCTAAATATTATATAGTAACTTAGTTTAAATGGTCATATTAAGGCTGTGTACCTCACAATGGATTCCCTTCTTTGGGGTGTATTGCAGGGGTCCCTGTTCTTTCTTCAGTTATTTGTGCTGCCCATGGAGCCTTTGCTCGCTCTTCTCAGGTACTTCCTAACAAAAGATAAAACCCTGAGAACGTTCCAACTTTTGGTGCTGGAAGTCTTTTTGTGTATGTTGTGCTAGTACTTCCCTACCCTTGCACAGTTACCCAGATATTGTAATCTTTTAGATAAATTTGAGGTTTTGTCAAGCTTTATAGTCAACCAGGATAGAGCTATTATCTTCCTTGTTGGTATTGGAGGCCTCTGTTTCCTGCTAAATGTGCAAAATAGAGTGAATAATAACTGGGAGCTGAGCTTTTCAAGTTCTGTAAGTTAACTATAAGTGACCTCAGCTGAACCTTAGTGCTGAGGTTGAAAGTCTTGAGCAGAACTGGCCACTTTACTAAGAGTGATTTTCTGTAGTCGTACCATGCAAAACAAAATAAATAAATGGAGGCAATCTATGAGCATATGTGTGAGGTCAACAGTCCCCGAGTAGGGGAAAATTCCCTTTCTTCTAGGGATTCTGCAATCTCTGAGTTAGTACGATACATATTATATATATATATATATATATATATATATATATATATATATATATATATATATATATATATATATAAATTAGCAGGGAGTATGGGGAATGCATGGGACTTACCTCCCTGCAAAAAACACTTTCCATAGGTTTTGACCACTCTGTGGTAATCTTCGAAGCATGCACAAAACGTGTTGGTATTTGTGACTTCGATGCTATGATGTCAAGCTACTGTGCTTTGGCATACCATCCATTCAGTGCCCAGCACCCACATATATAGGGCATAAGTCTCTAAATCATCTGTCTGTAGCTAGCATGTACTTAGAAGTCTTTATGAAAACAGTTTCCAGTAGATGTTAGGTGGTAAGAATAGGAGAATGGCCTCTGTAATAATTTGAAAGCTCTATTATGAATCACCTTGCTTAGACTTAGAAATAAGGATTTACTGAAGAGTTATCCCTTTCTGCAAACTATCATTTTAAAAGTGACAAATTTCCCT